>NC_056725.1:1580312277-1580367277 GCF_019279795.1 Protopterus annectens
GTAAGCACAGTCTGCAGCACACGTCAAGGACTGCTGAGCAGCTCTTCCTGGCTGACCTAAAGTGCTGGGTAAGCACAGCCATACATTAAATCTGCAGGCAGAGGCAAAGCTCCAGTTACAACCAGGGTGATGCTAAAGAATTTAGAAAATTACTTGTTTTGCCTGCAACAGCCAGACAAAAACATGCCAGGGGAAGTCCTCTCTCCAATACTTCATATAGATGCATTTCCATTTTGGTGCCCTGTAGGCATGCATTCTGAAAACTACTAGTATTTGATCTATTTATATTCCATAGATTCAAAGTCGTATCATAAATACAAAACACTAAGGCTATAAGAGCTGAGTCAGACTTCCTCTACAAAACACACACACGTGAGTGTGTAGGTGTGCTTTCCTCCGGTTTCATAATTACTAATGCAACATTACTAGCTCAGGTCCAAGGAGAATCACTGTGATGCATTTACAGCACGTTAAAAAGGAGCTTTTCTTACAATATACTAACCTTAAAAAGACATAAAAAAGCATGCTTTTATTTTATATGACAGAAAGAGAAAACATGTTAAAAACACAGTTAATTTTATTTTAATATGCACAATTCAGTTATACCCTCCCTGCTTCAAGGAGAATACAGATTTAGCTAAACTGTTACCGATACAGGGGAGGTAGTTGTTTACATCAACAAGCTATGAAAACAGACTATTAAAAAAAAAAGCAGTAGTAACAAACTTGTACAAAGTCCCTTGCACAAGGTTAATAGAGGTAGTGTTTGAAACAGAAATGGTGTTTAAATCAAAAAGAAAGCAAGTAATATGTTATCAGGACATGCAACAAAGGTTTTCTCCAAAACATGGTCATTTGAAATCTAAGCTGTTCCTTCCATCTGCTCCAGCATGGCTGTTGCTACCAAACTGTTACAAGGCATGTTTTTGTTTCACTGTAGCAATTTGCTAAACACTTGCAGCTCGTTTCCCTACCATTCGGGATAATGACGTTTCTAAAGCTGCAAAAAAGCTTGCTGAAAACATGAGGAGAAACCTAGATTAGTGACCAAACCCCACAAATCATTAAGTACTGAAACTTCAGCATGATTAATAAACAGTAGTCTGCTCTTTAAAAATGATTGTATGACTAACTAAAGGTGATTAAAAGGATCATGTCACTTTTCCTAACACAGTTGCCCGATCTGGACTTTCTTCAAATCCTGACCTTAGGACACTAGATCAAAACAGAGGCCTGCACTTCATTAAGTAAATCAAAGTCTCTGAATGCCTCATGATGACTGCAAGCTACAGTTTTCCCCTTGCCGTTGTCTATATTTGTATAGAGGAGAAAACATACTTTGGTAGTGTAGACACCAACATTCTCATGGGATAATTTATTAACCTAGATGATGGAAAATGACAAAAACTGTCACAGTCAATGTGTGTTAGCCAAAACCATATATGAACCTTACCAACATTCATTGCAAACATCCTATGCCCTGTCTTTTGGATTACAGAATATATTTCACTTCTCATTCTATTCAAACTTCCATTCAGGTTCTCTTTGTACGGGCCTTGGACTGTTTACAGATGTACCACAGCTAACACATTGCTGCTGGCAGAATTCATGGGATTGTAATACTTCAGACTTACGAAAATCATGCAACAGTAATAATTCAGCATCACATTCATTCATTTACATAGTGGCATGCTACCCTTGTAACAAGCTTCATGACTTACTGAAAGTGAGAAAAAGGGTTATGTAAAATAAAACAATTCAACATCACCCCAACCTGTAGATGGAGTAACATCACAGCTTCAAGTCAATACCGTGTTGTGTCTTAATTGTATGACATCAGTTTACTTTAAAATTGAATGAGGATTAAAAGTATTAGTTTACTCTGCTGGGTTATGAATAACACCTTGTAGACCAGAATATCATGAATAAATGCATAGTTACAGATTTAATCAATATATATTGTATGCTCACAGGTTTCTATGCAGCGACAAAGCAATTTTGTCCCACTTCTGCCCAACATGACTTCCCCAGTTCATCAGCCTTCCATACTGACTTCCTTATTGTTTAATAAAGCAACCGTTTTCAGTAGGTTTCCGAACCTCTAAAAAAATGCTACAGAAAGTAAGAGTTACTTTTTGCTCTGACATTTTAAAGGTGAGTATTATTTTCGGTTTGCTGTACATTTTTCTCTGATAAAAGTTAAACTGCACAATCAGTGAAAGTTGTTCACTTAAACGAACAAGTTATGCATTAAAGTTATTTACATTTTCACCTTATGTTCCATGAATTTCTGAGTCACTTCATCCCCTGATAAATATGTGATCAGATTCTACAACATAAAATTACTACCCACCCCCCACCCCCGCATACTAAGGGCAATAAACAGAGATTTTACTGCAGGTGTACCTTTATATATTTGTAATAAGGTTTTCAGTCCCTGTCCTCTCAGGGGGAGTAGGACGATCATGGGACACTGGATTTGCAGCCAACCCTCTGACCAAGTCTACTGCCAACACATCTTGGTCATACATGTCACAGAAGTCACCATGACCTCACCTCTCCGTGTTGTCTAACTAACCAGAAGAGGAATTTTTCAGTATTAATCAGAGTGATGGGTCTTAAAAAGAAAGGCATGCTGCAAGGGAAAAGGCTGCATCAAGACTACTGGATGAAAATGAACTGAAAATGTCAGCCAAGGGTTTGCGAAGTAATGTCTTAGTGACATATTCAAGTTGCCCAGGGTATTAAGCAGCAGTGGGAATTTCCAGTCTCGCCATCCCTTCTGCTTTTACGCTCAGGGCTTTGCATGAATTTGAAACATGGCAGAAAGAAAGAAAGCTAATCTCATTTCATTAAACTGAGAACTTGGCTTCCATACCTGGTGTCAGTCAGATGCAAGGTCTCTGAAAATCTCGCTCAGCTAGGAGGGAGGTTACCCTGGTACAGTAAAAGCTCGTACAAAAGTTCTATATAATTAAGGGCAGAGATTCTGAAGGTAACCAAATCTAGCACAAGCCCAGATGTAGTAAGTGGTAGGAAGCAGCTTTCCAACATCAAGGAAGGATGCACACCCCAAAATCCAGACATTCTAGAGGCAGGTTCTGCTTAGTGTGCTCTTCAAGCTGCTAGCATGAAGGAAACAATCATGAACTGTCAAGGCACATGCACACAAATTACCTTTTGTTGATTCTTCAAATGAAACGAGGTCAGCCAAGTTACATCACTAGTTCACTAACAGAATCATGTAAAGGCCGTGAGCTATCAAGTCTACTAAAGCAAAGTAAAATGCTTAGCACTGCAGTCCTGCTGGTCCTGCAGGACTTGCCTCAAAAAACATGGCTGCCGAACCATTTTATATTCTATGCAAGTCTAACCCTTTGTAATCAATACAGAGCCATTTAAGTTAGTTTTATTTTTCATTTTTACAGTTCATCGAGCACTGACAATATCAAAGGTAAAAATAAAGAAAAGGAAATTAGTATTTTGGAGCAACACTCCATTTCAAACATAGTATTTTGTATTCCATCTATTTCACAAAGACATTAAGAAAAAAAATGAATAAATTACAGACAAATGCATCATATAATATACAGAGTCTGTGTGGAAAGGTCAGCATCCTTACTCATGTCTCACAAAACTTTCTCAGTGTTAAAAGTCAGTACAACTTGCTGGATACATTAGAGCAAGAAAGAAAGGGCATCCTTGTCTTTACAGAGATACCAGTAATGGCTGACCTTTACTGTGCTCCATTATTTCCTTGTACATTAAAAACAAAGGCAAAGATGATATAAAAATTAATTCAGCTAATCTCGCAATGCACTAACTTTAATCAATGTCAGCAATACGAAGCCTTCATTTAAGGCAAGAGCCACTTAAAACAGTTTAACAAAAAGAATATTGCATTGTAATCACTTCTTTATGTCCTGCTGTAGTTTACTCGCTACCTTAGCAAGACTTTAGTCATTTATTGAGTTATTCCTGACACTACCATCAGGTGCACCTTTTTGCAGCTGTGTGATGCTGCGGTAGCGCTGTTGTCTCACAGTAAGACGCTGTCCGGTTCGATTCTCAGCTAGAGCGTCTTCTGCGTGGAGACTGCGTGAATGGGCATACCTTCATTGAAGGTTGTGCGTCAGGCCTGGCAAGCCGGTACGTAAAAATCAACTGCCAATCATTAGCGGACCGGAGTTTCCGCTGTGGCGACCCCTAACCGGGAAAAGCCGAAAGACACAAACAATGTAGTTTACTGTCACTGTAGCAATACACCTGAAGGAGATGACTACATACATTTAATACACAAAGAAATATGAACATTTTCAAAGTAAATACCTTTGCGAACTGGCAGTGGATACTTGCAAGAAACACAAAGTAGGCCCTGCTAGTGAAAATGTTGTGTGCGTGCATGGGGTGGTGCTCCTGCATCACTGGTGACTGACACAGAGGGGACAATGAATTGGCTGACTGCCTCATTGGGGATGAAGAATGGGGACCCAAGAAAGAATATCATTATGATTTGTATCCCAGGTATGGACCAGTCATCACGGAACTTAACTTTTTTGTATCCTAGGTGAAGCCATTACACGGTTTACTAAAGCAGGACACGTGTCTGTTAAAGTGGATGTCATTCCACAGTACATATGTGACCTTGAAAAAGATGCAGGGATGTTGACTGGAATGAAGGGCATAAAATAAGAAAAAAATATCCTCTCCATCCCTTTAATGGAAGCAAGTATTTCAGCCTCCAACTCCCATTAACTTTTCATTAGAGGAAAGGGAACTAAATGGGAAAGGGGAGGCTCAGAGCACTCTGGTCAAAGGTGATCCCGATTAGAGGAAAAAATAAACTTATAAATTACATTCTGAACACAAATTAAGGGAACAGCACACAAAGTTTATATTTTAAACAACTTAAAATTATACAAAAAACTGTTGCTCTTTCATCCTAATATGAGAAGTAAATACCAGAGTTCTCTACAAATAATAAAAAAAATTAATGTTTTAAAACTGTATGGAAAATCACATTGCTGTCTTATTTGTGAAAGAACACGAGGCACACAAAATGCAGATTTTATCAAAATGTTTCACTTAGTCCTGGTTGCAATTCACCCACAGAACAGCAGCAGTTTGCATGTATGCAGCTATATTCAGAGTGGTCTTCACTGAATTTATTAACATACCTGTGAGCTACTCTTCTATACCCACACTGTAAAATCACAATCTCTTTCCAGCTTTTCTCAACAATTTGTTTTCTGTCAATACTGTAAAATGAATTACTGCCATATTTGTCTGTTAATGCTAACAACAGTAGTGCCATCTTTCTCTGTCACATGTGGAAGAATACGCCAGACAGCAGAAGGAGCGGGTTTTTTTTGCACACCTTCACACTTAATGCAACCACATCTGCCCCAACAGATCGTAAACTTTTTCAAATATGTCATAAGTTATTCTTATTTCATAAAAACTGGAATAGCACTTCCTTAAACAAGGCACTACTACTCTCTGGTGCACTCATAATATGCACATGGTGCTTTTCAGCATTATGCCATCTCCACAGAATTGTACACAGTGCCGCAAAAAATTAACAGAAACTGACAGCTTTCTTCTCTACAAGGCTTTTAATGTGCACACAGCATAAACCACTTAGCAGTCACTAAAAACAGAACATACAAGCAATTATCCCAAATGGAATGGCTTACTTGCATTAGTAAATATAATTTTAGTAACTGACATTAGGCCAAACAGTAACATTCATAACACTGTTGCACCATATACTAGCAACCAGGAGTTCGCACACTGAGACATGTGGTACAACCCGTGGCACAGAAATCACGGTGTTCAACTCAGGAGACCCCCCCCCCCCAAACAACCCTAAAACAAATGAGAAGAGCACCTACATAATGACTTTTGTAAATGGGAATGCAAAGTATGTCTATATGACAGATCTTTAATAAGGAAGCTCTCAGTGCAGATCCACCACAGGATTTCATAAATCAGACATAAGCTAGCTGTCTGCAGCGAAGTGTCTAGTAAGTACTTCTGCAACTTTGTTCTGTAGGGTTTGGCTCTAGTCCAAAATTAGACTGATAATCTAAAGGGAGTATTTTCAATTTTACACAATTAATAGACCTAATATTTAAAAAGAAATTAAACACTTTGGGCAGTGATGAATTTGGTAGGTTGGTATGGTGTACTAGGAATGCCACAACAGGAATTTAAAAGTCTTAAAATCTTTCTAAATACATGTGCTGTTTTCTAGCAGACAAAAATAAAAGGAATAAAAACATAGGACTACAGACTGCATTAATTACTGAACTGTGAAATGCACACAAGTAAAATGAAAGAAAGGCAGGCACATGCGGGCAGATGTACACAACCATGTTTAGCTTGTAGGGAGAGATGCTAAAAAAATGACAAGTGTGGACTACGAGTAAAAAATGTACACTAATTACCTTCAGCTGATGTTTATGTTCACAGAATTAAAAAGAATGATGTAATATTTGAATGGTAGTGCACTATAAACATGGCTGAATACATATACATTTATATTTTTTCCCCTAAGAACTGTATGAAATTCACTTATTAATATAAATGTACTGTGATGGAGCTCTTCTCCCAGGGCCTCTGCTGAAAATGGGCTCTGACCGGTCAGACTTTCCTAGTCAACATAAATAAAATAAATTATATAAAAATGCGGTACTTGCGTATTATCGCAACCAGATTTTCGCAGTTGCGGTAATACGTTTGTTGGCCCAAAAACGGATTGTGGGACTAAAAGTAAGACAGAATTTGGGGTTTTCTTTGGGTACAACGTAGTTTGTCCCAAATTAGTAGTGTAAATTAACTCAGAAATGTGAAACTTGCTTTGCGTACATCAAAGTTGGTTGCACTGCTGTCTTAGTGCAGAAGTGAAGTGAGGACGCATGGGAAATGCTCATTCGTTTTTACTGTGTGACTGATTACTACGAAATTGAATACTAAACTTTTTCCTGAGAAGAAGAATTCTGGAGCAACACATTTTTTTGGTAAATAACCAGTTTTATTTGACATACTATAGGAAATAATTGAAGTTAAAGATAATAGCAATCTAAACAATCAAACAGAGATGAAGGTCTTGACGATGGTGGCTAAAGTTACGAAGAGCATTCTTGTAGTATTTGACAGAAACTGATTTTTTTGTGGGGGATATCAGTTATTGTTGCAATGTTTTGTGGATGTTTTGCATAGTATTCATGTGGATGTCTTCCAGATGTTTTTGAGCAACATATCTGTAAATATTTTATTGCTGATTAAGGAAGCATACTTGTAGATGGTTCACTTGCTGGGTTACACTTTTTGTATGGAGAGAAATTGTCTGCTATTGCTGTCAAGATTGCATCAAATAAGTCTTCTTTAGTGCAAGCTGTGTTTCACGCCAGATATATTCAATTAGGTAGGAGTCCAAATGGTGTCTTGCAGTGCCTCTCTGTTTTTTGTTTCTCCACTTAACAGATCCCCACATTCTCTGTATGTGTCGTGTATGCACTCCTGTGTTTGGATCTACAAAGTTGTAGCTATGGTTTACTTTTTCATGACTGAAACCAGCTTCTTCTAGTTGTTGAGTTTGATATGCCCACCATGAATCTGAATAAATAGTAGTGCCCTTTTTAATGTATTCTTTGATTTTATTAAATAATGTTGCGGCTGTTCTATCAGGAACTTTTACAAGAAAAGTCTCTTGTCTCCCTACATATCCCTCCAAATACCCACTGTTGAAGGAGAATACGGCCAGCATTACTTTTACGTCTAGTAAAAAGAGTCTTGTCTATTTCCACAATACACCCTGGCCCTCCGATTTCTTTCTTGTCCTTTTTCTCCATTTCTAAGATACAGACATCACGTAAGTAGTTACTCCAGTCTATGACTGTCTTGTCCAGTTCTTCCTGAGAGAAACCTATAGATGTCATCTGCTTTGCCCAACAATAAATGAAGCGGACAGCAGTGGTAAAATTAATTCTACTTCCTTCAAAGAAATTACTCACTCGAACTCCTACGTGTTGGTAACATTTTTCTGTATTGCATTTCCAAAAAATATGCTTCCCATAGTATACCTAGCCCTCATAAAACTGTTTACTCACCCTACACTAGAGAGTGTGCTGTCTCTCTTTACCCACAAGATGGCAGTATAGTCCAGCTAACCCTCTCTCCTAGCTGCCCCTTTGTAAATGGGGAATCAGAATCTTTAAACTAAAGGGTAAGAAGAGTAAAACACTTCTCACTAGATATAGTCATAACTCTCTAGATATAGTCGAGAAGTTACTACCAGAACAGCTATCAAACCTCATTGAACTAGGATACTCTACACTTAAATCAATTGATCAACAGCATTTCCACAAAGCTACATGAATATCAAACTTACCTGTGGAACGGATTGTTTTTGCTAGCGCGGGACTGGCTCGGTTCGTCCCCGCTCCATTCGCTCCCCTACCCTACCCCCATTCCCACCCACCCCCACATCAATTACATTTATAGGTATACACCACACCCCTAACCACACCCTCAACACACCTATCCTATCACATAGTACAGTTAGTTTCTCCTCCTTTACGACATCCCACCCGTCTCCACAACACCCACCCCTCACAGTATTACAGCCAATCACATCCTTCCCTACCACACCCAAATTGACACCACACCCTACAATCTAACTCCATCTTTACACTTCCATAGTATAGAACACACCCCATTGTTCAACTCATCCTCTACCATATCTTAGCCTAATCCTAATCCATAACCCACCTTCCCAAATGAACAATATAGCCCAAAATTCAACCAAACACCTTCCACTTACCCTATTACACTCAGCAGTCCTCTCCTCACTCTTCCTCCTATCCCTGTGCTCATCCTATCACACACATCTGTATATCAGCCCTCTACCACAATGGCAAACTGACTCTACTACAACCACCTCCATTACTATATCTTCACCAATAACTCTAAGTGACCTCTACCCTTCTACATCACCTTCTTATATTTATGGAATTAATACCTATAAACTCCAAACCAACTCACACAATAAAATAACCAAATTAACGAACAAACTAAACAAACTCTTCATCCACATACTGCAAAAACTCTCATGCTGTGGTGACATTCACCCAAATCCAGGTCCCAACACCTGCAATAGCTCTTACCCAACTAAACCCAATCCAATATATGTCCAGCCTAACCCATCCCTACTCCTTCTAAACATTAATATAAGAAGCATTCTCAACAAGACACATTATCTACATGCCCTACTAGCACTACACAAACCGGACATCATAGTACTCACTGAAACTTGGCTTAAGCCCATCCACCACAGTAATGAAATAACTGCCCCTGGTTATAATATCATACGCAAAGATAGGACAGACAAAAAAGGAAGGGGTGTAGCCATCCTTTTCCAAAGCCACCTCTCAATAGAACAAATTGAATACAACACTCTAGAAATCCAGAACATAGAACTAATATTAGCTACACTCAAACTAAACCCCAATAAACAAATCGTATTAGCTGGAGGCTATATACCACCAGGCAACAACAATAATGAACTTGAAAACCTACTAAATTGGATGAAAATCACTCATCCACAGGAAACCATTCTGGCAGGTGACTTTAACATAGACTGGTTTGACTGTAACAATCACAACCCCACCACCCATATAAACCTCCATGGTTTTACCCAAATCATTAATAGCCCTACAAGAATAGACAAAACCTCAAAGCGACAATCAATCCTAGACTGGATACTAGTATCCGACCCATCTCGCAGGATGTCTCCCTGACATCCTTAGTGATAATCAGCCAACATACCTGATTAGGAATCGACCCCAAATAAAAAAACAACCAGTTATCAGAGTCATAAGGAACAAAAAGTACTTTATAGCTCAAAACTTAATAAATTCACTCAAATCATGTATATGGACTCCACTAAAATACTTACCACTAGATGAATCTGTAGAATACTTCAACACAACCTTTCTGAACATCCTAGACTCCCATGCTCCACCTAGAACCACTAGAATTAAAACCAACCTTGCACCATGGCTATCTAAAGACACCAGATCCCTAATGAAAGAAAGAGACAAAGCCTGGCTGCAATTCCATAAACACAAAACCCCAAGTCTAAAACAAAAATATCATGAACTACAGAATCTAGCCAAAAAACACATAAAAATTGACAAAACTACATACTATAAAAAACTACAAGAAAAACACTCACAACCCTCAAAAAATTTGGGAATCAATTAACAACCTATTACACCCTGGAAAACCTACCACTCCTGCCCCTATACTACCAAACAATTTACATAACATCTCCACCCACTTTAACAAATACTTTACTGAAACCATCCAAGGCCTAGCCAATACCCAAACAACTAACTCTCACACGACATCAACTACAATCCCCACCCCCTCCAACTCGGATGATAATACAAATAATTTTTCCCTAGAACCAGTCAAAACTACAACTATTACCAAACTCCTCAAAAAACTGAAGCCAACAACCCCAGCAGTAGACAAACTACCAGCTGAATTCCTACAAATCACTGCAGAGGCCATTGCCTATCCTGTATCCATTCTCATCAACAGATCTATAACTGAATCCAAAGTACCTAAATCATGGAAAATATCACACATAATACCATTACATAAAGGGGGGCAATCCCTTGAACTTACTACCACCCTATTGCAATACTATCACCCCTATCAAAGATTCCAGAAAGAGTAGTCCACTCGCAACTAATGAAATTTCTGCTTAACAACAATCTATTATCACAATCCCAACATGGATTCAGACCATCACACAGTACAACCACAGCATTGCTATCCTTCTCAAATAATATTAATGCCCACAGAAACAACAGCCTGTTTGCATCCTCAGTATTCCTAGACCTATCAAAAGCCTTTGACATGGTGAACCACAGTCTACTACTAGAAAAACTTGCCACTTTTAACATACACTTTTCCACCTTATCCTAACCGACAACAAGCTGTTCTCTGGGAAAACCAACTGTCGCCCCTACTCCCAATAACCATTGGTGTACCACAAGGATCCATCCTTGGCCCACTATTATTCTCATTATTCACTAATGGCATAGCACCAGCCCTACCCTCCACCTCAATAGTCCAATACGCAGATGATACCACTATAATAAGTGCTGCTAGCACCCTTGATCAACTCCAAATTATAACACAAAATAACTTTACCCTTGCCGAAGAATGGTTCACAAACATCAAATTGTTACTTAACCCAAAGAAAACTCAACTTATTCTTTTTAGCCCAAGTAGATCCCCCCATAAACAATAACTTTTCAATAATATCCAAAGATAACACTACCATTACCCCTACTCCTCACACCAAGCTGTTAGGAGTAGTAATTGATAATAAACTTAATATGACATCCATATCTCTCAAACAATCAAGAAAGTCAATAAAAAGATAGGACTCCTTTATAGAAACCACAACTACATGACCAGACACACAAAAGCCACCATAGTCAGAACTCATCTGTTATCTATACTTCTGTATGCCTCCCCAATCTTAACAAACCTTCACCAAGCAGAACTTTCAAAAATTGAGTCATGCTACAAAAAAATTGCAAAATTTGCTAATGAAGCCACATATAGGTCCCATCACTGCCAATCCCTCAGACAACTCAACTGGCTTGAGTTACCCCAAATCCTTCTACTCAACCAACTCACCACTGTCCATAAGCTCTATTACCTCCCTAGGAAAACCCCAGGCTTGCAACAATTAATTCAACACTATACTCCCTCCAGAAACTTAAGATCAACCCAACAAAACCACATAAAGGTCATCAAGCACAAAAAAGAAGCTGGCAAATCACTCTACGCCTGCTACATTGCTAAAACCTGGAACCTCCTACTCGATCACCTAACCTCAATATCCTCACCTTCCCTCTTCAAAAAAAACAAAATCACATTTTATGCAACACTGGCAATGTCCATGTCTTCCCCCAGGCTAGACCAAACAAGTCACAACTATTAGTACTCACTTAAACACCATTGTCCTCAACCACCAATAGCTTAGTGACACAAAGCTATACCATCAATTATGCTCTACCATCTTACCCCTTTTGCACAAATTTTAGCAAATACTTCTATAAATCTCAGATCAAACTACTGTTTTGATCCATATTCAACAAACATACTGTACTCACAGCCAAAATATCCTGTACCTTGCAAATATTACTAATGTAATGTAACTAACTTTGTAACCGTCTGCAATTCTACTATTGTAATGTAACTAACTTTGTAACTGTCTTCATGAATACTGTCTCATATCATACTAATGTTAATTAACTAAGGTTCTGTCTAACTGTTATGTTAACCAAGAGAATGTATTGTAATTATTTGTGGAGCTTTTCTCCTCGGGCCTCCGCTAAAAACGGACCTGTGTCCAGTCGGACTATCCCGGTAAGCAAATGTAAAATAATAAAAAAATAAATAAATAAATAATGTCATTGAATGTCCGGAACAGCATTCTTTACTTGTTGATATAATGCCATATTGCTGGAAAAGTGCTATTGACTCCTTTTCTGTCTTAGGCAGATCCCACAAACGCATTGTATTTATAAAGGTTGTTTTTCGGGGTTAGTTCACTACCACTGAATATCTACATAGATCGTCTTTACTAATCTGAAGTATAACTTTGACAACATTTACAGGCTCGCGGCTGGGCATATGGAACATGTATTACACATAGCGGCTATGTAAAATGTATTTACAGTGAAGATGTTGGAAAAAAGCATAGCTTGAAAGAAGCTCTCATTCCTTTAAATTTACAATGTTTTTGCTACCTAAACAATGTTTTTAGATGAAGTTGACATTGTCAGTGATTGTGCATACATTTCTTTTTACATTTCCGCATTGGGAAGCAAGCGCTATTATCGCGAAAATCTGGTTGTGATAATACGCAAGTACCAAAAATCCAGCTACACAACTCTCAAAACGGTCCCTGAAAACTACAAGGTTTAGACAGTTTACCCAAACTGTACATTTTAACACATGTAGTGCTGTTCACAGAAAAAAAAAATTGCTTTTTGATGAAAGCAAAATCCTAAATGCAGAAAAAAAAGTAAAAAAGACTGACCATGCACTGCATTTTTTTTTTTTTTTTTGTAAAAGTAGGAAATCACAGCCCCATTATATGGACCCTGGTAAGATGGTAGCAGGTTTTGTGCTCACTTTGTTGGGCATGGCACGTGAATGTGAGGGGAACTGAAGTGGCATGTTACAAACATCAACCCAAAACACTGACAAGTGCAAAGGCTGGATTTCGTCCAGCAAGGGGGTGGGATATTGAAGGTTCCAAGAAAAGGTTCTTTGTAGCCACATGTTCCCTACTCCAACCTGACAATTTGTTACAGCAGCAACTGATAGCAGCCACTGTAAGTACCTCATTATAGTGCACCTTTTTGGGAAAAGGAAGAAAAGGTGTAGTGCTAATGCTTTCACTGACCCCCCCCCCCCGCAGAATTTAAACAGAAAGGAAAATAAGGTGCTGTATCCATTCTGTGCATGTCAGGGTCACAACCCCCGCTAGTAAGAGTCCATCTAGCAAGATACCACATGACAAAGCCCACCACACAGCTGAAAGTTGGAAGTTCCTACAATGAATGCCATACTGGGGACAGCACGGAAAATGGGAATGGGAGACACTGTAGCTGCCACTGTCCTCAAGTGGTTCAAAGAAATGGCTGTGTTATATATTGCAAAGCAAAATATTTAAAATTCCACAAACTAAGAAGCTACATTCAACTATTTTAAAACTTGTGCATAACTGAAATCCATGCTGTGGTTCTACTTCATAATAGCAGTAGTAAAATATATTATATAAATGTTGTTGCAAACCGAGTGATTGTTACCTATGGGGCAGGACTCTGCAGTGACATAGCACATGAACTCGGGCAATCTACACAGACTACATTTGGACCATAATTACCAAAAACGGTTAAATTTGCAAACAAATGTCTGTCTAATTGAAGGCTCACTAGATCAGAAGCTAGTACTGCCATATCACACAATTTCATCTCACTGTGAGTTTTGCAGTTGCTTCACATAGTTAACTTTTGGTACAGAACCATCCCAGAAGAGAAAAGCCAGGGTCCCATAAACAGCATTTCAAAACAATTCGCTCAAAATATGGAAAACTGTCATGGGTAAAAACAGCTAATAATCTGTTTGTTAGTAATTCTAAAACATTAAGACTTCTCATCTCAGGATAAATTCTACAGTGAAATTCCATTCCAAATGGTAACTTCTCATCTGCTGTGCAAAATCTTTGAGGACAAAGCAGACAAATGGCATGAAATGGGGCAGCAGATATCCAATTAGTATTAGGTGCTAAGAATCAAAGTAATAAACAAACTGCTTTATCAGTTATCTATAGTGAGACCTTTTGTAACTGGCAAAAATGGCATTTCCTCTTCTGATACTCACTGTTAAACACAGTTCTGTACAATTAGGATGTCACATGCTGAGCTAAGAGGATGCACTTCTCTTCGGCATGACTCAGTCTGACCCTCTCCATCAACGCAGCCTGCCAGACAATCAGACACACGGACTACAGCGCAGTTCACTGACTTGCACAAATATCAGTACGTGGCTACAGGATGTACAGCTATTCAGATTCAGGAAGATGGCAAAATAGTAATAAGAACTGAGAGAGAAAGGCATCCTCACAGCTCAACTGATACGATAAGCATACATCTATTAACATTTTGGATGGTCTTCTACAGTGAATAACTACTGTGAAGAAAGCTTCTCTGGAAGGATGGACAAAGAAAATGTCAACAGCTTAGAAGGTACAACCTTAGAATGTGCATGCTAAATGAGGCTTACTTAGTGGGCAGTCAATACATGAATTAAGGTTTAGTGAAGGTGTGAACAGACAAGTTACAGTAAAATAAATCTATTCAGCTTTTGTTTTTGAATTGAGCATTAGAGGGTGGTGCAGCCTTTAACAGATGTATTTCGCAATAAGCACACCATCTACTAATGCCAAAACACTTACTGTTAACAGTGCCTTGGAAAAAAATTGATAAAGAGAAGTCCTACTCCACCTGAAGCGAAGTGTTTCAGAATTTATGCATCCTTTTTGGGTATAACTGAGTTGACAGCACTCAGCCAGAGTATAAAGAACCAAATCATGTTTTGTCCACAAAGAAAACAGGCAGATAAAATGGCTGGGTTTAGGGAGAGTTCTGACCCCGCATTCAAGAAGAAATATATATTCATGCTAACCCATGTGAAAAGGCCAACAAGGACTGTCTACAGATAAGAAGGTACAACACACGCATCCTATGAACAAAGTTAATGGTCACAAAGACAGCAATACAGCCATTTCCCCAGCTGATTCAGACAATGTAGTCTGTCAGCATGACGTGCAAGTCCCAAGGATAAACAAATTCTTCAGAGATGAAGAGAAAAAATTGGCACAGAACCCCCACCCCTAATGAGTTGCATATTTTGTTGGTTGAAGGCAACTGCTTTGACCTCTAAAAGCTTGTGATGTGTAGAGATACAATAAACTCAGAAAAATGGACATCTAATAAGCCAAAATTAAAGTGTCTGACTGTTTAGGACTCACTCGCAGATAACCAAATGAAGGGAGAGGAAACATTTCCCCTTGAGGAAACCTCATCAAAAACACCCGTTCAAAAAAGAACTTTAAATTTTTCTTCAAAGTACATGGTCCTGCCCTTGTCTAACTCCCACTTGATCTAGCCTCTTCTCAAATTTAACTCCTTTTTCCTATTCTACTCTAATTCCTTGTACTTGCCTCATATACCTTTACACCTCCCTCTCCCCTCACTTCCATAGCATATATATTCATATACATCTTTATTTAAAAAAAAAAATTTGATTGAATGGTTTATCTACTTGTATGTACTTCATGAGTGATATTCAACCTACTCTGTGTACAGATATTCTCTAACTGTTGATTTTCTTGTTTCATGGTGGTTTTAATTTACTCATTTTTATTTTTGATTTGATTTTTAATTGTAAAAACAGGTAAAACTTCTGGAGCTTTTCTCCTCAGGTCTCCACTGAAAATAGCCTCCCTGGATCAGCTGGACTATCCCGGTTAACAAATGTCAATTAAAAAAAAAAAACTAGAAAGATTTTTCCATTTAGAAGGATGCATCTTGTGGGTGGCAAGCACTGGGATAGAGTGAAAAAGCCCACCTTGTGTAAGCAGCTTACTTACTGTGGTCATCAAGTAAAACCAGAAGGACAACAAAGTCCCTGCGTGAGAACTAAAAAAATGCAAGACTTTGTTCCAGACATTCAATACTGAAGATACTGCAGAAATACAACTTAGATGTGTAGTACAAGAAGTAAAATTTTTTATAGATCCGACATGCCAATTCACTTTTATTGTCCAGAGAAATTAAATACGTTAAGAGAGTAACTAAAAATAAAATTAGATAATTCTACAATTGCCTGTTACAGAAAAGAAGCTGAGAGAGTTCCAGGCATATACTGAGAATGATCCAAAGATGCAGATGCTTTCCGTAGGTAGAAGAGGGTGGTCTGAACAGAAATTTTCTGTGAGGATGGAAATAAAGTCCATGTCATTTAAACACATTACCCAATTAAACACATTATTTTGTCTTCTTTAGACATTAAGTCTTGTATGCAGCCAAGGAAAGAATTGTTGAACAAAAATACATACACAAGTCACATACAGGAATTCTGAAATGCAGAACACATGACATGTTTGAATGGAAAGGAATTAGTGATGAAGCAAAATGTTTAATGGTACTCTGTGTATAATATTTCATCTATAACTACAATAACCCAAGAGAAGAAATAATTCCTTATCTGGGTCAGGGAAAACCAGTTTCAAAATGGAAAGTACAGCTGTGTAAAATATCACCCTAAAGGTAGATGTCCTTCTCTTCACTGTTGCAGTATTCATAACATTAGGGATCCCTTGCTAAGGGCAGCCCGACATCCAGCCAGTATAACAACGCCTTTAGGTTACCTTAACATATGCTGTACGTCACAGTATGCTCCTCACGCATTGTAAGGCATAAAGGTGACATCTGACTAGTCGTACCATCCTCAGAACTGAATGCCCAAGTAGGAATGTCAGTCCATGGAAAACAAAGAGGTAACCAGTACATCCAGAAGAGAAATGGACTAGGGGGGAAAAGGGAAGGAGTGAATACTGCAACAGTGAAGAATCTACCATTATAAGATTTTACACAACTGTACTACGTCCTTCCATTTCACTGCTGCAGTATTTATAACATTAGGGAGACTGCCAAAGCTCAGGAAGAAACATGGAAGGAGGAAGGGCCAGCAGACCTCCCCAAGAAGCCATGAAGGAAGGCCCTATCAAAGCCATCTCTACCTCTGGAAATCCCATCCAACTTGTAGTGTGTGGTGAAAGTATGCACAGAAGTAAGCTGTAGCTGCCTCAAGAATAGAGTTACTATCCAAACCCTTGAAAAAGGCAGTAGAATAAGACACAGCTCTAGTAGAATTAGCCTTTACAGAAGGGAAGCTCTTTTGAAATTCAAGAAATGGTCTGCTTGGATACAGCCAATCCAAAGACCTGGGATGAAAGGAAAAGAACTGATCAGATGTCCTAATAGTCTCAGTCTTATCCAAATAAAATCTGAGCCGTCTATGCACATCCAAATGTGTGCAGCACCTTCTCACTAGCAGATTGTGAAGGGAAAAAGTGGGCAAATGAATAAACTTATTAAGAGACAACTCAATCAGCACTTTGGTATAAAAGGATTACTACGCAAGAACTCCCTGTCCTTATGAAACGGGAGGACAAGCCATAAGGCTTAAAGCACAGCCGTCTGGCAGAATTAAGGGCTAACAAGAGAACAGTCTTCCAAGAGCAATGTTGCAAGGAAGCTGAAGCTGCAGGCTCAAAACGAGCCACAGTCACTTTCTCCAAAACAAAATTAAGATCCCAGGGAGGAGGAACAGGATTCCTCGGCAGCCTAATATAAAGGAGCCCCCCCCCCCACTCATTTGTTTACATACCACATCACTGTGATGTTGTCTGTAAACACCTTGAGAGGTCCTTGGGAGGAGAGGATGAAAAGCCTTAAGAGCCAGCAAAAGGGCTCTTATCTCTTTGACATTGATGTGCTCTTTCTACTGAACAGCAGATCGGATCCCCTTCACCTTTAGGGATCCAAAAGCTACTTCCCATCCCACATCTGAGGCATCTATGAACAGCTCCTGAGATGGAAGGAGGATGAAAGGGGAACTCTGGGTTTTGAGACAATCGATGAATCCACCAGTAAAGTTTGTTCTTTAGACAGGGAAGAAGAGAAAAATACAGCTGTGTGCACTTACCATAAATGCAGATGTTAGAATGTACTCACTGTTGCAGTCATCACACTTGGGTTATCTGCCTGCAGGCAGCCCTCAAGTTGGCCGAATACCAGAGTCTTAGGATTTCTGCATCGGATGCTGTTGCCTCTTCCATGACGTCATGTCGTTAGAGGTATAAAACAGGCAGCCAACGCCATTACATCAGTTTTTCTTGCCCCAAATGTCAGGAGCCCCCCAATAGGAAGATAGTATATGTTGGGGAACACTACCAGTAAAAAGTTAATACCACTGCCATTAAAAATAGCCATAGAGAGGAGAGGTAGAAACGACAGAGAAAACCAGGGGCTGGAGGGAGGGAAACCAGGACTGCAACAGTGAATACACTCGAACATCTACATTTACGGTAAGTGTACAAAACTGTACTATGTTCTTCGTGTTTCCCTGTTGCAGTCATCACACTTGGGTTGATTCCCAAAGCTAAGGAAGGATGGAGGCAGTCAAGAAGTGTTGGGGCTGGCTAGCAGGCATTGTAAGACTATTGTAGCAAATCCAGCTCTGGATTTAGAAAAAACAGGTAAGTGGTAATGCTTAGTGAAGGTGTGTACAGAACTCCAGGTTGCAGCTTCCTGGATGTCCCTGGTATGGACTCCCCTGAGAAATGCTGTAGAGGTAGAAGTAGCCCTAGTGGAATGGGGTCTTATCTCCTGTGGGGTAGGTTTTCCATGGTGCTTGTAGCAGAAATGGTTTGCTTTGAAATGGCCTTGCCCCCTGTCCCTGAAGCAAAGCTGACTAGCAGCTGGTCAGATTTTCTGAAAGGTTTAGTCCTGTCAAGGTAGAACCTGAGCTGTCTGCATGTCCAAGAGTGCAGGATCCTTTCCCCTTTATTCTGAGGATTAGGGAAGAAGGTTGGCAAATGGATGGACTGGTTTAGAGCCACACTGGACACTACCTTAGGCATAAAGGATGGGTTAGTCCTGAGGGAAACCCTGTCAGTATGGAAAATAATGAAGGGTTCCGCAGCCATTAGTGCCTGTAACTCAGACACTCTTCTTGCTGACATTATGGCTAAAAGCAAAGCTGTTTCCCAAGAGAGAAATTTTAACTCTGCTGAAGCAGCAGGTTCAAAAGGGGGAAGTGTGAGCTTTTCCAGTACAAAGTTAAGGTCCCAGGCAGGGGTGGGTGTGCTCCTAGGGGGGGCCTTAAGTTGTTAGCCCCTCTCAGGAACTGTTTGATGAGAGGGTGAGAAAATAGAGGTGGCTCAGTATTATAATGAGCTGAGATGGCAGAGGCATGAATCTTAATGGAGGAGAAGGATAGGCCTCTGTGGAATAGCTCTGATAGGTAATCCAGGATTTGAGGTAAGGAGGGCAGTGTTGTGTCCTTTCCTTAAGACTGATTCCAAGAACAATATCTTTTCCACTTTTCTGCATATGACTTCCTAGTACTAGGCCATCTGGCTTCAAGAATGATGTCCAGCACCTGTTTACTGAGGGTTGCTGGTGGCATATTTAGGGGATAAGCCAGGCTGCAAGGTTTAGGTTTTGTAACTGTGGATGCAAAATCTGTCCCTCCTGCTGAGACAGCATGGTAAGGGTCTGATGAAGGTGCCAGGGTGGCACTGTTGTCAGACTGTGTAAGAGTGGGTACCAGTGCTGGCGTGACCAGTCTGTGGCAATAAGAATTGCCCTTGGCCTGTCCCGTTTGATCTCGAGTAGTACGTTTGAGAGGAGGGGCAGAGGGGGAAAGGCATAAATGGAGAGGTTTTTCCCATTGGAAGGATAGGGCATCTACCTTCCAGGCTCCACTGTGAGGGTTCCTGGTGCAAAATTTGCTCAACTGGTGCTTTTCGAGGGAGGCACAGAGGTCCACCTCCGGTGACCCCCCACCTCTGGATTAGAAGGTTGAAGGTGTTGGGCTCCAATTTCCATCCATGTAGGACTAGGAGATTTCTGCTCAAGTCTGCCAGTGAATTTTATTTGCCTGGCAGGAAATGAGCTTGTAGATGCACTTGGTTGCTCAAGGCTGTGTTCCACAGGACCATGGCTAACCTGC
Source organism: Protopterus annectens (assembly GCF_019279795.1). Lineage (NCBI taxonomy): Eukaryota > Metazoa > Chordata > Ceratodontiformes > Protopteridae > Protopterus > Protopterus annectens. The sequence continues at coordinate 1,580,332,684 of NC_056725.1, forward strand.
AGAGTGGGTAAGAATGGGTTTCCCCTGCTTATGTACAACAACTGTGGTGTCGTCCATTTTTATCAGCAGCTGTCCTGGAAGGATTAGGTATTTGAAGGCTGTCAGAGCATTCTGTACAGCTACAGCTAGCACCTCTTTTTGATTGATGTGCAGGAGAATTTGGCCTGGGCTCCACTTGCCCTGAATGCATTTTCCTGCCATGTGAGCCCCACATGCATAGTCTAATGTGTCTGTCAGGGTTTGGGTGGCGAGAGGTTGAATGAAAAGCAGTCCTTTGTTGTGGTTGCATGCTTCTGCCCACCAAAAGAACTCTGCCCTTAGACAAGGTACGATTGGAATGACCGTTTCCAGGTCCTGAGAATGTTGGCACCAAAGACTTAAGTACCACTGAAGTTTCCTCATATGTAGTCTTGCATATGGAATTAGCAGAATAAATGAGGCCGTGAACCCTAGGGCTTGCAGTATTTTCCTTGCAGACAGCTGGGTTTTGGTGGCCATTTGTTTGAAGTAGTTGGTCAAATACACCTGTTTTTCTGGAGTGAGAAATGCCATCTGGGAAGTTGTGTTGAAACTTGCTCTCAGGAATACAATTTTTTGACTGGGCACCAGTTGTGATTTATTTTCATTGATGGTGTACCCCAATGAAGTGAGGAGACTTTTTACAAATGCCAGGTGCTGAAGTAGCAATTCCTGACTGTCTGCCTGAATCAGGCAATTGTCCAAGTATGGGAAAATTTGGATATTTCTCTGCCTGCAGCACGCAATGGATTGAGCCAGGCACTTTGGCTTATCTACTGCGCCCAAAGTATTCACAAAGGGATGTGCAGAGAACTGACAGTGCATAGAGCCTGTCCTGAAACGTAGATATTTCCTGCAAGACTCCCTTATGGGGATGTGCAGATAAGCTTCTTTTAAGTCTAGGGTGACTAACCAGGCATGCTGTTGCAGGGTAAGCATTTTGAATTTTGGGACCACCAGAAAGGTGTCGAGAATTGATAGATCCAGGATTGGGCCCAAGAGTCCTCTTTTCTGGGCACCAGGAAAGGTCTGGAGTAGAAGCCCTGCCCCCTTTGTTTACTACCTTTGTTTACTAGAACAGATTGAATAGCTCTGATATTGAGCAGGGAAAGTACTTGCTTTTGAGCCTCTCCCCACTGGTTTGAAGAAAGGTCTGGAAACGCACTTGGGGTTGGCAGTGAATGGAAGCAGAATCTGTATCCCTGGGATACAATGTTTAGGACCCATCTGTCACGAGTAATGGACATCCAGTTTTTTGCATGAAGGGCAAGTTTTCCTCCTAGGGGCACAAGTAATTGGGCAAGGCTGGGAAGGATAATTGAAAAGTTATTGTGAACTCTTTCCATAAGGGGGTGGCTTATCACTCCCTGTTTTTAGGTAAGAGCACTCTATTGTTTAGATCTCTGCATACCCTGAGACTGTAGTCTGGGTGGCCTGTTTCCCCTGAGTTTGGAGTGAGAAGGCCTGGAAGGGGCTGGAAATGACCAATTTTTAGAAGGCCAATGCATACTGAATCTAGGTGACTGCACTTGTAAGAATTCTTTAAAAGTTTGCATACATTTAGCTTTTTCTTCCATCTTTTTAAGAACCTCTTCTGCTATGGTGCCAAACAAACAAGTCCTTATTTAAAGGAGCATCTAGCGATTTTGATTTGACATTATCTGGCAATGTTTATTCCTTCAACCAAGCATGCCTTCTCAGTACAGACCCAGTGACTGCAGCCCTGCAAGGTGCTTCTAGTGCATCAAAGCCACACTGCAAAGTATGCTTACTAACTTGGTTTTCAGAATGCATTAACTCTTGTAAATCTTTAATTTTCTGCACAATCTGGCAGTAACACCATTTTTTGTTTAATTAGTTCCTTAATATGTTGCTGATACTTCAGCATGTGAAACTGGCAATTCAATGCCCTGATGGCAAGATTTGCAGAAGTATCCTTCTTACCCCCATCTGTCTAAAGCTCTGGAATCCTTGTCTGATGGGGTAGAGTTTTTGGCTGCAGTAGCTTTAATCCCTTTAGATCCCTGGGAAATGGTCTCTGGATTTGTGAGAATCAGGTACTCGGTATCCCCACCCCCTAGAAAACCTAACAGGTACTAAAAAGTGTCTGGAGTAAGACTGGATTCCATGAAGACATCTACAACATCTAGGACAGGGGGTATAGCTAGAGGCCTGTGCTGAGGCAACTCTAAAAATTCTCTGTGTCTCTTTTTGGACTGAGGGTAGTCCTGGCATTCCCAGCGAAAATGCTCTTAAAGTATGCAAGGTTACACCAACAGAAAAATCCTCTGGAGGGGAGGCAGAGGGAATGGATTCCTCTGCATCTGAATCATCATAGGTTGATAAGGGCATGTCCTGATAATCAAAAGGGTCAGAGTCATCGGTCTCCTGGTCTGTAGAATCAGAATGAAACTCAATTATTTGTCTCTTAGCAGGGGGAAATAGGGTCTTCAGCCATTCTAAGCATTTGTTTTTCTGGCATGGGAGCTTGAGCATGCGCTTTGGTCGTCTGTTTTCTAGACATAGTGCATACTCTGGGCCTGAGAAACTTGGTAGTTTTAGCTAAAAATGAAGTTGTCAGTTTAATTTGAACATCAGTAGGTCAGAATACACCGTCAGAAGCCGGTGCCTGCACAGCGGCTCCAGACTCATCCAAGGTAGAGACATCTGCAGGTTCCATAGTCGAAGAAGCATCTCGCAGCATACCAGACTCCGAATGGGTTTCAGCAGAGGCCTGTGGATCTGTAGAAGCAGGCATCATGGGCTGCAAAGGCACCTCACTAAGTACCGGCTGACTGGCATCTAGCTTAATGGAAGAGTCATCGGCAGTTTTGGACCTATGCTGTCTGTCTCTGTCTTTATCTTTACTTTTTTAGAAGATCAGTAGTCGGATGCCTTATCAAAGCCATTTTGGAATACGGAGAATGAGCGCGAGAGAATTTAGCGACAAAGACAGCCAGATGACAAATGGTTCGGGAGTTAAACAAGGCACAAAACCGACAGTGAGGGACGTCATGGTCTGGGCCTAAACAGGTGACGCAGTAAGAATGAAAATCTCTGTGAGGTATTTGCTTCCCACAGGTAAGACAATTGTTAACTTTTTCTGACATCGGTTAGAGCAAGAAAAAAGGACCCCCAAAGGGGTACTTAGCTTTAGAAGACTTCAGGTTTGAAACTCGAAAAACGAAAATTTCAGGTAGTGGCTGACCGGCACTTGCGAACTTGCTTCTGCTTCGGGCTCCTTCTCGGCAAGAAAGACTGATGTAATGGCATCGGCTGCTTGTTTTATACCCCTGACGACCTGACGTCATGGAAGAGGCGACAGCATCCGACGCAGAAATCCTAAGACTCTGGTATTCGGGCCGACTGAGGGCTACCTGCAGGCAGATAACGCAAGTGTGATGAATGCAACAGTGAAACACGAAGAACATCTACAAAGTGTAGAGGATGCACATGTTGAAGCCAAACTGATTTCGAAAACCACTGAAATTTTCTAATGTGAAGTTTGGCCAGAGACAGCATAGTGATGGTAGATACCATAAATCCCAGAGCTCTCAGAAACTCCCTGGCTACAACAGAGGTCAGAGGAAGAAGATTTCTAAAGGAAATGAGAGTCAAGACCTTGGGAGGAGGCAGAGATGCCAGCATAGGCACCGTCTGAATCCTGAACTCCAGAAAAACATGGTATTGAGGAGGAGTCAGAAAGGACCTTTTTGAAGTTTGTGAACCACAAGATTTGCAGAAGGGAAATTGCAAAATGAAGATTTTGTAAAAGGATCTCTGGGCACGATGCCTGCAACAGGTGGTCCATCCATGTAAAGAAAAACTTGCGATCCCCTGAATCCTGTAAAAAGCAATCAAAGGAGCTTAGCATTTGGTGAATACCCTTGGGGCAGTAGAGGTGCCAAACGACAAAGTAGACAACTGAAAATGCCAGGAAGCAACAGAGAAATGTAAAAACTTCCTGAAAAGGTGATGAATAGGGATATGGAGGCAAGCAACCTTGAGATACAGAGAAACCAGAAAAGCCTGAGGATGCAGAAAAGGGAACAAAGTCTGAAGGGACAACATTTGAAAAGAAGGAACCTTCAGAAAAGTATTCAGGTGAGAAAGATCCAGAAGGAGTCTCCACATTCCCTCTTTCCTGGGGGCCAAAAATATTCTGGAATAAAATCCTTTCCCCCTTTGAGCAGCTGGAACCTCCTGAATAGTTCCCAGAGTCTAAAGATTTTGGTGCAATTCTGGAAAAAAGCTCCGCTATTCTTGAGATGGCTGAGGAATGCCCATGAAAGGGGGATGAGACTTTCAAATCATGAAATATTTTTGGCAAATGCTGGAAAGAACCCTACAATCTTGGGTTACGCTTAACCAAACAGTGAGAGACACAGAAAGAGGAATGTGGCTGGGAAGAGTCAGGTAGTCAGGCAGCACCTGGTTTATCAGGAAAGGAAGGCTTCTGAGCAGGAGTCGTTTGAGTAGATTTAGCTGGGGAACCCTCATGCCACCTTTTTTACCTTAAGGACAACGATGAGACTGCCTTTGAACAAAAGTTGGTTTACTAATGCAGTTCCTCTGGAACTTATTCACTGGGGAAACAAAAATATGTTTCAGATCCTGTAACACACCTTCCTTTCTCCAGCAAGGACTTGAACAAATAACCAGCAGAGGCACCAAACATTTGTTGTCCAGAGGAGCATCCATCAACTTAGCCTTAATATCGTCAGGCAGTGGTTGAATCCGTAGCCAGGAACATCTCAAAACAGATCCTGAAGCAGCAGCCCCAGAGGAAGCATCTGCTGCATCATAACTACACTTAGAATGGAGAGCTACCTGGGAAGAAGCCCTTAACAAAAACAAAGCAGAAGTCTTACCCTCAGAATCAGGAAGGTCAGAAATGATCTGACCAGCCTGAGAAAGGACAGTTAAAACATATCTGGTCATACGAGTCTGATAATTAATAGCCTGAAAGGCTATGGTGACTGAAGTATAAACCTTCTTACCCAACCTTTCCACAGTCTTACTGTCTTTATCAGAAGGAAGAAGCTTTGTTGAGGGCAGTAATTTAGAAGGCTATTAGATGCTGAGAGAGCACTGAAGGGTCAACAGATGGACACTTGGAATTTGCAGTCACTGGGCACTTTATAAAACTGGTCTGGTTCGTTAGGAGCAGGGGGGCTGAGAATCTGGAGCAGGAGAAGCAGAAGAAAAGCATCAAGTAAAGCAGCCAAAACAGGAGGAACAGCAGAGGGTCTAGGAGACTCCATTTGAAGGAGCTCGTAATATCTCCTCTGCACTTGGGAACAATTCCATTTAAAGAATTCCATCATTCTGGCAATGGTATTCCGAAAAGAAATCTCCTCAAAAGGAGATTCAGGACTAGTAGACTCCTCTTCCTCAGAACCCTACTCCAGAGTGAAAGGAATCTGGGTAGAATAGGCCAATGATTTCTCAACCGAATCCTCCTCCTCTTCAGAGGAATCCTTGTCCCTAGATCTCTTGAGAAGGGAAGATGACCAAGGAGGAGCCTACAAGGTCATAAGGACATTAAAAAAGTCATGTGTAAAATTTTGCTATTCAGTTTGAGGGCCCTTGGGAGCAGAAAAAATACGTTTTGTCTTTTGTTTCTTTAAGGGAATGTCCTCCTTATGAAATGTAGGAGGCTCTAACATCAGTCTACACTCTAACTGTACTCAGAATCTACTCCCTCACCAAAATCTGAGGACCCCCCCCCCCCAAGGCCCTTTGCTGATACCTAGCCATGGTTACCCCCAAACATCTGACATCTGGAACAGACGCCTGCAAGGCATCCAAGGACATGCAAGCAGCCGGATCCATGCCATCCTCTGAAATGGTCACATCAGAGGACTCCAACCCAAAAACCAGGTGAAACTATGGGCTTTCAGCCTTCAGAGAGACTTCAGATGTAGGAGGCACAGCCAAAGAATTTGACCTAACTTTTTTGGCCTTCTTCGAAGATGGCTGACCCTCAGGCTGGGAGGTACCCTCCATACAGTCTTTCACTAAAAGTGTGAGATGCTGGTTTTCTAAATAAACAGCAAGGGATGAAAGACGACTGCCTAAGGTCTTTAGCACAAAAGTCTGACAAATATTGGAGGGTGTATGGCCATGAGAAGCCTCTAAACAAAACAAGTACTGCTTGTGACAGTCTTTAGGGGAAACCTGTCTCCCATACTGGCATTTACCCTTCCTGGATAACAAGAAACCCCACAACAAAACAAAAGCAACACAAGATAACCCCAACAGGGCACTTATCTGAACAGCTAGGTACACACCAGCAATGACTCCGGTGATTAGACCGATAAGAGATGGCATTCGGACTGGTGGCAAAAAAGTTTGGAGGCTGGTATCTCCAAACATAACCTTTATATCCTACATTACGTGAGGAGGATACGTGTGACATACAGCATACCTTAAAGCAACCAAAAGGCTTTGGTATACTGGCCTGATGTTGGGCCACTCTTCGCAGGGGATCCCTAATGCTATGAAAACTGCAACAGTGAAATGGAAAAATATCAACAGTCTACACAAAGTACACAAATACTTTTCTGAGGCTACAATGCTAAAAGAACTACAACACATACAAGTGTAACCAACTATAACACGTACAAGTGTAACCAATGCATGGGGGAGCCTGCAAGATCTGCCCAATGCTTCCCTTTCCGGCATCCAGTTGGTCCATCTTTTCATCCATTGTTGTGTAAGCTTGCCAGCTTTTTCACTCTTTGGTGGAAGCAGGGGTTGGGTGTTACAGAATGGGCGAGTTTACAATTCCTGTGGACTGTCTTATTTCAACCCAGTCTTGTCTTGGATACTTCAATTGCCGCTTCCAGGGAGGTGTTATGTTTGCTACTCAGCATGCACAACCTCTAGGCTAAGGGGATCACAGCTAGGCAGTTGTAGGCACATTGGGCTCTTTGCTGCAGATGATAAACCTACAACCCTACAGGTATCACCCCTACACAGCAAACTGAGCCTATGACCATCCTCCAAGTATAGCAAGGTATAACAGCTGCTCCCCTCCCATCCATCCTCCCCACATTGCCCCTCCAGCACCTATGCCACTAACTGAACATTTATCTGAAGTATAGTCAGGTTGTTATTCCTTTGCTCCATGGGGCTGGGCCTTAAAACTATGTTTAAGGCATGGGATTGCTAAATGCGCAATTTAAACTACACACTACTGTATCACATTTGGAAGTTCAAAGGTTATCTTGCTTTCTACTCTCCCACTCCTCCTTACATAAAGCAATACCATGCTCACTACTGCTGTACACCTTTTTCAGCTAATCCACCTATCTGGTAAGGTCTCACACTTCTACACAACTCTTCCCCAAGTAATGAGTTTCCTTTCCTTTCAGCTTACTTCATATGTATACTACATCTAATTCTTACCAGAATATTATAAATATTTTTATGACATAAGCAAATTATTGACATGCATAGTTTTTGTAGTACCTGTAGTAGTTATCCTAAACAATTTAATATATTTCCAGAAGAATTTAGATATGAACATCTCGTCACAAATCATATGTACAAGCATGTTTGTTGTGAGTAACTGCCTATGTTTTCATCATCACCAACAACACCCCTTTCCCCCATTTCTACACTGCGTGAAGGCATCACATCCACTGTCACCACATCTATCAATTCAGAGCTACAAAACTTCCTCCTTTGAAAGTCATACCCGACTGTTATATAGCTCTCACACAATCCATTCCTCTATTAACTGAATGTCCTCATTTCCACTTGCTTTCCTCCTGCATTTCCCAAATTTTCTTTATCAAATCACGGTATGTTTACCTGCACATAACAAAACCACTGTAATGCTTTCTTTAACTGTCTCTGCAAGTAGGGCTTCTTTGGATTCTGCTCTGATGTCTTCATTTTTTCATCCCTCTCACAGTGTCCATCCCACTATCAGTCTCAGACACTTCATCTCAAGTTCCTTCAGTTGCTCATTGTGCTCTGCCCAGGTTTCTGTGCCATATACAAGCACTGGTCGCAACCACTGATTTTTTTTTATTTTTTTATACCTTACTATTAGGCCTCTTTGGTATGCTTTTATCACTCAATACCAACACTTTGTGCAAGTTGGCTGAAACATCTCCAATTTCAGCTCTGACTTCTTCATTCATCTTCTCCACCACCACACCTTCCACATAGTTGAAGCTGTTAACGTATTTCACTATTTCTTCCTCAATCTCAGTTTTCAGCTTATGTATTTCAGCCATTTGCTGCCATGACAATTGCCCATAGGCAAGTACTAGACTATCTGCCCTTGGGGGCCACTTTATACCTAGCTAATTTCCCTTTTTTTGCTCAAATTAACCTATCCCATTTGGTTAGAGATTGGCTTTACCCATCCTATGGTCAATATAATTATACTACAGCTAAACAGAACAAGGATCATACCATTGATTATCTGAGGGGGATCTATGCATGCAGTAAAGCATTTAGGAGATGCCTATGTTCAGTGTTAGCACTGGGGAAGTCCTGGGGTAAAGTTTCCGTTTCTCTTACCTATTGTTTTGTTTGTACTTATTTTCATTCTAAATGTTTTCAGTTTTGCATTCCTATCCCCTACCATTTACTGAAGCTCCTGTACAGAGTTTTCATGTTTTCATTTCTGTTAAATCATTGCTTTGGGCCTTTTTTTGTGGGACTCCACCGAAAATGGGTTGCTATAATTAATGGTTCTAATGCTTGAAGGAGATGGCAGAGATGATGGGCTTACTTACCCTGGGGGTGGGGGTCAGTGTCAGTAATGGTCTCCAGCAGTCCTTTGGAGGAACGAGGTGGGCCCATGACCAGGCACGAGTGTAGCTCACCAAGCTACCAGCTGGCAGCAGTCTTCACTTGTACAGGAAGGTGTGGTGGCTAGTGAAGTGCTGCTGATGGTGCATCCTCGTCAGGGGAGCAGTCAAGCCACAGAAAGGGGAAAAAAAATAATAAAAACTCATTGCCTGGATACAGGCAAGGGTACAAGCAACTGTTAACCACCCCAGAAATGTAGAAGTAACAGCAAAAGTGCAGATAAAATTCACAAATTTATTACAGACAGTTAAGCGCTTTCATCCCAAGTGGGACTTCTTCAGAACTGCCATTATTAAAACACAAACCTTTCTTTATTCTTGCTAAGTTGGTCACATTATCGGACATTTTTTGACTATAGGTACAACACTTGCCAATGAAAAAATCATACTTGCATCTCTTCCAACTGCATCACAACTCAAGCAATTCAGGTTTTATTTTATAAACATTATACTGAGCTCAGGTGGCTGACATCAGCAGCTACATTACACTGACCTCTTTGCCACTGCTTCAGATTCATTTTACCGATCTACAGCATTCACAAAATGAAAATGCAGAAATTATGTCAGACCTGGTAAATTGGTCATATCTGCACAGGATTTTTTCCAGCCACCTCTACCATACTTCCTTCCTGCCTCCCTCCCCATTTTTAACCCCCCCCCAGCTACCAACAAACAGCAATGAACCAGAATGGAATGGTTATTTGAATGGGTTTTTTTGTATCCTTTTCCCACCTCTCTCTGCCAAACACTATTTTACCAGTTCTACTTGACCAATTGAATTCACCCCACCTGAATGCTATCTTCCCAAATCACCAGTGGGAGAGGTCACTTCCTTCCAAAAGTGAATATCAGTTAGGAACCTTATCTAAATGTCCTGGCTGATGGAGGTGGAGGGGGGGGGGTCAAGTGTCGAGTACCAGTGGACCATCAATTATGGAGGTTTCAGGCCTTTGCAATAGTCAACACCATCTCACAGGTCGCGGACATTCTCAGAAGTGTTTTGTTTCCACACTACTGTATGCACATGCTTCCATAAAAACACACAGCTACTGCATGTGTGGCTTGGCTAATATCAAATTCACTGAGAGCCTTAGATGCTGTATGTCGACATGCTCTTGTACTACAGGATGCCAGCCCTGCAAAGGAACTATATGCCAAAGTCAAGCCGAATCCCAGCTGGTTTACTCATCCAATGCCTGGGCTACTATATGACTGTGCATCACCTAGGTTACAACAGGGCTTTATCGCGGTATGCTCAAACTCCATCCCTGGTAATGGACGCAAGAATTCACTGCTGTTACTGCAGTATGATAGGCCTCAACAAGCTCTCAGAGAGCAGATGCCACAACAAGTTTTTTTCTGTAGACAAATGAGGGATGTGAATTCAATTGTCAGTGACTACTTACTCCTCACATACTTTTAAGCTGAATAAACCAGTCATTCTATGTTAAATGTCTTCTACATCTCTCACTCCACCCACCCCACTGTGAAGGAAAGCGGTAGTGTCTGTTGAGTAGTTTCCAAGTTTGCCCAACTTCCAAGGACAAGAACTCATTTCTTTCAAGAAGCCATACAAGGTATTAAGTACAACTTTTCCATAATGATATAGAGGGATACAGCCCAGATTATGGCTCAGGTAACCTGCACTGTTGGTTAGAAAGTACCTACATTTCCTTTATTGTTTTACCACAATATTACATTGCTCCTTTAAAAAGAGCAATGTACAAGGAGCCCTTCTACAGTGGCTCAGTACAACAAGGATGAAAACACTGTTCACAACTTCTAACAAAGCATTATTAGCAAAAGAAAACAAAAGTAGTGAATTGCAATACCCTTCACAAAACAGAAAAAGTTCAAGTAGCAATCTCTAATGCAAAAGTGTTCGTGCCGAGATCTTTGAAACACTGCCTCGTTTTCTAGCCTGATCTAAATTAAACAGAAAAAGCAAATGGACAGCTATAAATCACTTCTACATGTAATTGCTTTCCAGATTCTCTGTACTTTGCCAGATTTAAATAGAATAAAACAAATGCAGGGGAGCCACATTTTCCACAACACTCAGATGGGCACTTTCTGCCATGCCTTCCATAATTCATAAATTTGGCAACATTACCACTTCCCAGGGTGCTCAGAAGATACTACAAATAGACTTTTTTTTTATATCAAATGTTATCCAAATCCATGGAATTTGACATCAAGAAAATACATTTACATTAAAGCATCTTGTTACAGCACAGGGAGTAAAGAGGGGGGCAAACGATAAGCGAGAGCACCTCTAGTTTCACTATTCGTGGGGATCATGTTGCCTCTGAAAACCCAGTTAGATAAGTACGTGCCCCCTCCCTCCACATACAAGTAATTCAACCAGCTAGAACTGCAAGATAATGGAACAAATTCAATATTTATAACAAAATACTTGTATGCCTCTTCTGTATGTGCAGTGAGATTTCAGAGGGGAATGCTGAGCTGACAGCTTTCATCATTTCAAATGGAGTCTAATCAGTTTGAACAGCTCTGCTAGCTTCTTGCTCATCCCCAATCTGGTTAATAATGAACTCTGACAATTTACTGACTGACAAAAGCAGGAATCCACTCCTCCCTTCTCATTATTGCAAGGAGATGGGAGTGTAGTTTAAGCAACACTGTTACGTTATTACCGTAAAAGAAATGTGTCCCATCAGTGCAACACTGCAAGCAGAACGGCAAAAGGACTGGCAATCTCTGACAACTGCCACCTTAGTATCTGCCATGACAAATCAGATATCTGACAGCACTATTACAAAAGATGCTGTCCAGGTCTAAGAATTTAGAAGGCATTTATTTCCGACTCTAGAAAATTGATTCTGACAAATTACCAAATATGCCTTTACTTCGTGCTCGCCTTCTCATAAGCAGGCACTACATACAGTGACAGATTGCTGAATATGTGCTTAGCCTTCACTCTAGGTTCGCCGTGTTAGACTTCAGTAAGGAAATCGGGTAAAATGACTGAGTGGTCACCTAAGGTCAAATACAACATAATAAGTAGCAACCTATTCACAAGAGCACCAAGAAACAGATTTCTGGTCAAAGTCAAATGTTTGAATTTCTCTTAAAATTCATCTCAGACATAGCAGGTGGTCATTAAATTTGAGGGGATAAAATATGTTGCTCTTTGCAGCCAAACGGAATATTTGGATGTACATATACAAACAAAAATGTATGCCTCATCAGATTTCTTTTTAAGCAAACTTTTTCAGACAAGTCTCTAAGATTACACATACATACATAAAAGTGCACAGTACCCTGTTAAAGTCAGTGAAAAGCTATAAATATCCTGTAGACTAAACTAGCCAAGTAAATTTAGCCACCTGCGGAAATGGCTTGAGCTCATCCTGTTAGCTAGTCCTATAATAAAATATATAAAGGAACTGAAGATGTATATTAGGAGTTGGTCATTAGCAGCACAAAATACTACTACTACCTCAGTAAGTAGTGCATGCAATACTAAATTTGGATATTTCAGCAGTTTCTACATATAAAACGCCCTGTATCTACTCAAATTAAATATAACTTGCTGACTGACTGAGTGACTAACTGAAGATGACATTTCCTGTCCTGATGCGATGAAGGTCCCTGCAGCCACATCACATAACTGCTGCAGAAATGTCACACTACAGAGATACAATGACATGACAAATATTAACACACTCCACAAATCTGATAAAATATATGTTTATACAAACTGCTTGTAAATTAACTAAATCATAAGCATTGGCTAGGAGTTAAGGAGATTGGATAAAAATACCTCAACTGTCAGAAAAAAACAGGCACAAATTACTAATGCTATTTTACCTTAGTCAACTTTAAAGATTTGTGCATACAAAACACTTTGTATAACTTGTGCAACTTGTGTTTGTGTTTTAATTCTATTTTATTTACTGTAACCTTAAAATTCTACTCCAACTTCTTACTCGAGGAATGGCATTTCAGGCAGGCACAGTCTTGGTTTTCCAAAGGAAATTTCTTCTGAATGGAAGCATAGCAACATGGAACAGCAAGCAACACAACTTCTGGATCTGCTAATACTGTGAACAAAACCTCTCTGCTTTGTGTACTATTCATAATTTAAGGTAATGTAGTCATCACAACACCACAAACATCCATCTGGTGGTTTTTGGCATTATTTTTAAGGGTAGAGATTTTGCTCACTACAATGAGAAGTCTGCTGGTTTGCAGACTATTTTTTATATCACGTTTACAGGAATCTGAACTTTGATATCCTCAAGTCATGAATGCCTAAACAGTTGACCAAACTCTACCCCAGAAATGATTCAGAACTTGCAAACAATAAAATGCTGAAGACATACATATAAAGACAAGTCTTGCAGAAGCTCTTTTGTATTTATAATGCATAGGTTAAAAAATAGCTGTATAGTTTTTTTCACACTCTACACATTATGTAATGTGTATTATATTAAAATATAGTCTGCAAGTGTGAGAAAACTGTACATTTATCACGAAGTCCTACATATCAACAAAAGTACTCAGTGCTTAAAAAGGCTACAGTAATCTGAGCAGTCAAAATAAACTCTCTTTTTTGCTAAAAATACTTCCCCAAACTTGCCCGAATCACCTTTTTTTTTACTCAAATAATGTACGCTATATGCAGTTTGTACAATACACACTCCATGAAACCCTGTACTGTTGAAATAACAGACAACAGTGATACTACATAGAGAAGCAACAAAGCTCTACCTGCAGGAATTATTCACACCTCATCTCCATGCAAATTTCGTGTAAAACATGGTAAAGAAGTTTTGCTTTTAGACCAACAAGGTGATAACGCATAGTTACAAACTGAGTTTGAATAGCTGTGTATGCACCTGCAGTGGCTTTCATTGAGTGTGCCTTTAACTTGACTGAAAGTGCTACACTTCATTCAGTGAACACTGAGCATTTACGCCATTGATAAAAATGAAGCAAGTGTAAAGAAATAAGCAGGAAATCTTTGTAGGATCTACAATCGGTGGTTATACTCTGTAGATAAACCTAAGTCTGGGCAGAGAGCTCCTGCAGCAGTTCACTGAAATAAAGTTGTGTAATAGCAGATATTTTCCTACATAAGCTCTGCATACCATGCTCAAGTGAAGCCAACATAACCTTTTGCTAGCATCGAACAACTTGCACACGTCTAACATCCCATTACAGATACCACTCCATGCATTACTCCCTGCTTAATGCTGATCTACCCTAGTAACACTTTTTGCTATCAATTTCAAAAGATGCAAGACAGCCACATTAATAAACACATCATACAATACCATACCAAAGCTTAAAAATACATATATATCCCACTAAAGAAAGACAACCTCTCACTTAGAGCATTTACCAATACAAAGAAAAAAAGAAAACCTGAACTACAAATTTAGTCGATGTCACTATAAGGCAGTTTTTCTGATAACCATTTGAAAGGTCGGGGCAGGGAATACAAAGTCCCGAAATGGCCAAAAATCGGGATATGCATACAGTATGAGATTGCCCTTAGAGTAGTTCTGAGAAGCATGATGACCTTGGAGTTGGTTTATATACGACACATGCTTGAGTAGGTAAGATGGCCCATTGAACCTTACAACCAGAGCTGACAAACACGGCACATGCTTGAATCCGCACGTTAACTCACTGCACATGTACTAAACTTCAATCCAATCAGAAATTTTCTAAAAAAAAAAAAAAAAAAAAAAATCTTGCCAAATCCATTCCTTGGTATGTTACAGAAGTTAATAGCACACAGACTCTGCAGATGTCAGCCAGGCAGAGAGGAACAGCATTCCAACAGATTACAAATGCACTCTAGTAGGAAGTCAAGTAATACAAGGAGTCCACCAACTATCACTCACAAATGTGCAGTACATGAATTTTTCCTTGTCTATTCTTATAAATGGACTTAAGGCTGTAGAGGCTCTGTGAAGTGTGTTGTGTTTCAAACAATAGAAATCTAGTAACTGGCAGTGGGCATAGTGAAAAAACAGGGGCTCCAACTGCTGAAAATGTTTGTGTCAGAGGCTTAGCTTTGACTGATCATAAGAAAAAGCAGGAAATATCTACTAACAGGTGGGTAGGCAGGACTAAAAAACTAGAAATCGTCATCACCTGCTTACCAGGAGTGAGGTACCAGGCTACCATCATCATAAGAGGCAGCAGCATAGAGGGGCTCTATCTATTTACACATTTAACCTAGCAACAAGTAGGTGAGATGGGGCAGGGACGTCAGGAGGCATACTTGCTGTACGCACTTCAGTACAGTGTTTGTGTGGAAAGGGGTAGCATAAGGCAAGCACTAGGATCCAGGGAAAAAAGCTAAAGTGGCGTCTTCTCCTTTAAGGAAGGCCATGCATGCATCGTACACATACTAACACGGATGCAAACCTATTTTGCACTATTTTGCACAATTTAAAATAGTCATTCTGTTGAGAGAGAAGATAAGTAATTCAATTCTGTGTACATATGTATGTATGTATAAAATTTACACTAGTGGTTGCATTCATTTTGATTTGAGAGAAAGTGTGTGTGTTTGTATGTATGTGTATGTAATCTGAACTAGCCATTCTGTTTGCACGAGAGATAAAGTGCATGTCTGCGTCTGTGTGTTAGTTACTATGTGAGAGAGTAGGTATGTACGTCAGCATGTGTGTGTGGGGGATTTAAACGAATTGTTCATTGCTGCATGAAATAGAAGGTGTGTGCGAGAGAGTAGGTGTGTGTATGAAATATAAACTAGCGGTTTGCTTATATATGAAGTAGAGGGTAAGTGTGTTGTTGTGTGCGAGAAGGTAGGAAGGGGTGTGTGTGCCTTTAACATACCTCTCAACTATCCAGATTTAGCATCACAGTTCTGGTCCATTACTCATACAATGTGTGGTTTTCTGGCAAATCAGAGGATTTAAGTAACTAAATAATGGCATATATAGTCATATCCTTCAGGAAATACATTCTAGCGCAAATCCTGTTATTCTAGTAACTTTCTAGGTTGAAAAAAAAAAAACATTTAAAATCTTCTCTATCATACCTCTTAAGTGTCCAGATTTTCGCCTCATATTTTTGTTTCATTTCTCCTAAAATTGGTGGTTTTGCAAATTACTGGCTAACCACGGAGTAGTGAAGTGAGAAAATAACGGCAGACATTTGAGTTTTAAACTCCATGTCCTTCAGAAAAATTCATGCTAATGCAAAGTCTGTAAGGGAATATTTAAAAAGTTTCCCTGTTTTTGGGTCTTTGTTCTCAGCTCCTACTGGCTTTGTCCAGATTTCTTGCTTGAAGTGGTTGAGAGGTATAATCCCTATTTTGCACCATTGCATCTCCATTAATTCAGGATTTGTCCATATTTCTTGCACTAAGTAATTGAGACGTGCGTACCTCAATCATTCAAATTTTTGCAGAATGTCCTGATTTTTGCCTCATATTTTTGGCCTATTCCTCAATATTTTGTGGTTTTCTGGCAAATCACTGAGGACTGAAATAACTACATGTCATACATTTGAGTTGTACACTTCATTTCCTGTAGAAAATACATGCCAAGACAAATGTTATTTTAGCAACTTTTGAAGTCTGTAAGAGCAATATTTAAAATCTGTCCTAATTTGGGGACTTTGTCCAGATTTCTTATGCTAAGACATTGAGCAGTATATAGGTATGGTGTGTAATGCTCTAGTTAAGGGAAAGGGCAGGTTAGTCAATTAACTTCATCAGGCTTAACCCTATAACTTAGTTACAGGAGAAAAGAGCCTTAATCCTCTATACCATCTGCCAGACTGCCAACGGAATTGTGAATTTCAGTACATTTTCAGGGAGTTATGAGTTACAGTGCATTTTCAAGGGACTGACTTTCATTTCATTTTCATGGAATTGTGAGTTAAGGAAAGATAAGTACACTGCTGCAAATGCTAAGCTGGTTTTCAATGTGCAGCTAATTGTTTTGTTTATCAAATGGCAGTCACTGTTTGTGTTGTAGAATGTGAAAGCAGTGTTGGTAGCATGATTGCCTTTTGTGCAGAAGGCTGTGGATTCTACTCCCACACCATGTAGATGGAGTGCTGATATTGCAGTGCCCTTTTGATTGTTGATTATTTGGTGCATTTTAAAGGGGGATAGGGGTTCTACACTCCTGGGTGTATCCTCCTTTGTATGATATAGATAGTAAGTATGAACCTGTCACTTTCTCAGTCACTCCCCATTTTATTTATTTATTTATTTTACATTTGTTGACCGGGCTAGTCTAGCTGGATACATGTCCATTTTCAGTAGAGGCCCGGGGAGAAAAGCTCCAATGGTTATAACAAGTTAATCAGAGATAGGAAATGCAATACTAAAATGTAAGACAGAGCTAGTTAATACACAATATAGTCAGACCAAAATCCAAGAGTATAATAGACAATGTCTTACAACATTTTTTTTTTACAATAGCCATACAGTATGTAAGAGATAACATATATAAATATAGTTGTTATATAAAGGTAGACTTATCAAGGGTATAGGGAGCAGAGATTGCAAGAATTACGGAAGAAGAAAAGATAGAGACAAAGCAAGCAGAGTTAATCAGGGTTGTTGCAGGAGCATAGCCAGTGTTTATTGAGATAAATTTTCAGTTGTCTTTTAAAGAGTGAGAGAGAGGACAAAGATAAGATATCAGAGGGTAGTTTACTCCACATTTTTCCAACAGAGTTGGAAAAGAGACAGTCACCTGCAGAGTTATTGTGTTTGGTTATATTAATCAGTAGTTTGTTGGAAGAGCGTAAATGTTTCAGGTTGTTCTATGGTGTGATAAGGTTAGAGAGTACAGGTATTTTAGTTCTTTGGTAGAAGATCTTGTGAACTATTAAGAACTGTTGAAGTACAAGTTGGTTTGGAAGTTCAAGCCAACCTAGTTGTCTTAGGTTCAGGCAGTGGTGAGTTCTAAATGGGGATCCTGTAGCGAATTTAGCAATATTATAGTAAGATGTTGACAGTTTCTTGAGGTTGTTTTTGGAGAGATTTGTGTATATGGGGGAAGCATATAGAAGAGTAGAGATGAGGTGAGATCTGGCTAAGGTGGTCCGTGCTTCAGGTGTTAGGAAGGGTTTAATTCTATAAAGGGATCCGATTGTTTTATTCACTAATTTTATTGTGTTGTTGATGTGAGAGTCAAAGCTGAGATTATTGTCAATAGTTATTCCTAAAGGTTTAGTAGTTGAATCTGGAGAAATAAGAGTGCTATCAGCGGAAGTAAGAGTGAAGATGAGAGGGGCAGATTTACGGGAAGGTGAGAACAATAGCAATTTGGTTTTCTTAGGGTTAAGGAGTAGGCAACGGTCACTGAACCATTGTTCGACAGTGGTAAAAGCATTTTGTGCGAGTGACTGGAGTTCAGTTTGTGAATTAGCAGTGCAGATTATAGTAGAGTCATCTGCATATTGTATGCAGGTAGTGTTTGGGATAGCTGATTGGAGGTCATTAATAAAGATAGAAAATAGAAGGGGGCCTAGGATAGAGCCTTGAGGTACACCTAAAGAAATAGGAAGGAGATTAGATAGTGCATTTTTCCAGAGAGCTGCTTGCTGACGGTGTTCTAGGTAAGATGTAAACCAAGTTAAGGAAGGAGTATCAAGTGAGAGAGATTTTAGTATGTGTAGAATAAGTTTATGGTTAACCATGTCAAAGGCTTTAGATAAGTCAATGAAGACTGAAGATGACAGGTTATTATTGTTGTGGTTATAGTTGATAGAGTTGGTAAAGGAGAATAATGCTGTGGTAGTACTGTGGGAAGGTCTGAATCCATGCTGACAGTTAGCAAGTAGGTTGTTTTGCAGAAGGTGGTTAAGAAGTTGCTTATGGATACATTTTTCCATGATTTTAGCTATAGGGGATAGAAGTGCTATGGGACGAAAGTTACAGAAATCATTAGACTTACCCCCCCCCTTTGTGTAGTGGGATGATGTGAGATATCTTCCAGATAGAAATATTATCACCCTACCAATCTTATTTTAATGTAACCTTGGCAATTACTTCTTAAAGAAGTGCAGCAGACACTGAATTTGTAGATGAAACACTGAAATGTAAAGTTGCTTGCCAGTAGCAAACTCTATTAGTTACAGATGTCTTTAATGTAGAATTATTCGGATGATTTTTACTTCTGTAGAGATTGTGCTGGAGTAATACTGGTGGATTGCAATGACAGAAGTTTGAGTATCCTTTCATAGTTGACATTTTCGGAAATGGGTAGTTTTGTCATTATTGGCTCATATACAGTGGATATAAAAGGTTTACACACCTCTGTTAAAATGCCAGGTTTTTGTAATATAAAAAAATGAGAGCACAATAAATCATTTCAAAATATTCCCACCTTTACTGTGACCTATAGCCTGTACAAATCAATTGAAAAACAAACAAACCTGTTAGGAGAAAAAAATAAAAACGTACAATATGCTGTTTGCAAAAGTGTGCAAACCCTTAAACTAACACTTTGCTGAAGCACCTTTTGATTTAATTACAGCATTCAGTCTTCTTAAGTAGAAGTCTATCAGCATGGCACATCTTGACTTGGCAATCACTCTTCCTTGCAAAAGCACTACAAATCCGTCAGATTGTGAGGGCATCTCTTGTGCACAGTTCAGGTCACCCCACAGACTTTCTATTGGATTTAGGTCTGGGCTCTGGCTTCACCACAAGAAAATTTAAGTTTTGGAATGGCCCAGTCATTCTCTTGATTTGGATGCATGCTTGGGGTCATTGTCATGTTGAAAGGTGAAATTCCTCTTCATCTTCAGCTTTATAGCAGATGTCTGAAGGTTTGGGGCCAAAAGTGACTGGTAT
Source organism: Protopterus annectens (assembly GCF_019279795.1). NCBI lineage: Eukaryota > Metazoa > Chordata > Ceratodontiformes > Protopteridae > Protopterus > Protopterus annectens. Next base: position 1,580,352,364 of record NC_056725.1, read on the forward strand.
TTGGAACTGTTCATAATTCCCCCCACCTTGACTAAAGCCCAAGTACCAGCTGAAGAAAAGCAACCCACAGCATGATACTGCCACCACCATGCTTCACCATGGGGATAGTGTTCTTCTCGTGATGCTAAGTGCGCCAAAAGTACCTTTTGGAATTGTGGCCAAAAAGTTCAACCTTAGTCTCATCAGACCATAATACATTTCCCTACATGCTTCTGGGAGACTTGATGCATTGTTCTGCAAATTTTACCTAGGCCTGGGTGTTTTTCTGTGTAAGAAAAGGCTTCCGTCTTACAAACCTACCCCATAGTCCAGACATATGGAGAATATGGGAGATTATGGTCACATGCAATACACAACCAGTACTTGCCAGAAATTCCTGCAGCTCCTTCAGTGTTGCTGTAGGTCTCTTGGCAGTCTCCCTGACCAGTTTTCGTCTTGTCATCAATTTTGGAGGATGTCCACTTCTTTGCAACGTCACTGTTGTCCCATATTTTCACCACTTTTTGATGACTGTCTTCACTGTGGTCCATGGTATATCCAATGCTGTGGAAATGTTGTACCCTTCTCCTCACTGATGCCTTTCAACAATGAGATCCCTTTAATGCTTTGTAAGCTCTCTGCGAACCATGGCTTTTGCTGTAGCAGGCAACGAAGTAAATGTCAGGAAAATCCTACTAGGACAGCTGAACTTTATTTGGGGTTAATCAGAGTCTCTTAATTGATGGCAGCTGTGTACCCAAGAAGACTGGATGCTGTAATTAAATCAAAAAGTTTAAGGGTATGCACACTTATGCAAAACAGCGTATTGTACTTTTTTTTAATTTTTTTTGTTTATATTTTTCCCCTAACAGACTTGTTTATTTTTCAATTGAATTGTACAGGTTACAGGTCACATTAAAGGTGGGAAAAGTTTTGAAATTATTTATCGTGGTCTCATTTTTTATATCCCATGTAATTTTAATGGGAGTGTGTGAACTTTTTATATCCACTGTATTTTGTTTCATTGCTTACTAGAATGTTCATGACCATTCTAAAAAATGGTGCGGCACTATACAAGGAATATAATTTAATAAATCAGGAAGGTGAATCAAACACGTGTGCATGACTCTATAAATGTGTGCTAGGGGCCTATGGTTTGAAAACAGCTCAAAGGTAAACTTAAACCTCCACTGGCCAGATGCATTTTCTTTTAATGCGGGTTTTCATGCCATTTCAATTAATGTGAGTTTCAAGGGCATAGAAGTTTACTGCTCATGCAAAGTCCGTTTTCACTGCGAGACTGTACTGTTTGTTTAGTAAATGGCTATCAATGTTGTGCTATTTTATTTCAATATCTGTAATTGTTGTAGAAGTAAATAAGAAAACAGGTTCCTTGTCTATTTAAAATATCCATGATAATTCTTTCCATGGCTTTACATACAAGACTAGCAAGACTAGCAAGACTTATGGGTCTGTAGTTATCCAGGTCAGTAGATGGACCAAACTTCTGCTGAGGATTAACTGTTGCAGTCCTCCATTCACTAAGCATGAAGTCAGTTTGGAAAACACTGTTCATCATTTAGCCTCCTGTGTGCTTGACAGCTCATGTTTCATGCTATCCAAGAGGTGTCGCATTATCAAGGACCATTGAGGTAGAATTCTTTGCCTTGGAGAGTGCATTGAAGACTTGTTTGCTAGTGATAGCCAGAGGAGTTATAGTTGAGGGTGTTTCTTGAGAGGTACTGAAGGGAAGAAAGGGTGAAATTGGGATTAAATTTATAAACCAGCAGGTTTGCTATATCCTCAGATTCCTTTTAGGTGGTTGGCTCCATTTACAATACGTTTAACATACTGTTGTTACCTTTGAGGTTGTGAACAAAGCTGATGAAGGCCTTGTGGTTAATCCTTTGTCTCTGAGGACATTTCTGCCTCAAACTTGGTTTTGGTGGTCTTGAGAAGATTTCTCAGTTGGTTATATAGTTTAAGGGGTTTCTCACCTTGCTGGGTATTGTACTTTCTAGTTTTGGCAGTGGTTTTCCTCCTTTTGTTATACAACTTGTTGATATTGGGATTGGACCAGGGTGGCTTATTTGAGCTGGTTCGCTGCTTATTCCTTGTGGGTACAGCTACCTTCGTGCAGCTGTTTACATGATGGTATAGGGTCTCTGTAAACAATTCCATACTGGAAACAGAGTTCATTTTACCATGGTATCAGTCATTAGTAGGAGGTTTGCTTTGGAATAATTTCTAAATGTTTGAGGGTTAGATGGCATCCACTTGTGACAAGTGCCTGGACAGGTACATACTAAAATGGGCATTATACTCAGTGACTGGCCTGAGTGCCAAGTAGAGGGCAACAATTATGTGCCTGGATGTGAATGATATACCTTTAGATATAAGCTGTGCAATGCAGAAGGATTTCCTTACAATAGTGAACATGTGGTGATAAAGGGACAGTCCATTCCCGACATAGGTTCCCAGATGAGACTGGTTAGGCTTATGTGTATATAACTGCCTGGGCCCATTGAAGTCCCACCTCCATGTAAGGAAATCTCTGTTGCAGTCTTTCCATTCATCCAGCACAAAACCTATTTTTGAGCAAACTACTACATAGCGTTTGTAGGGGGTTCGACATATCAGGTTCAGACTAACTGGTAGACAGCCTAGTATGTTATCCAGTCCCAAAAAACATTATGTTTTTGGCCTTGGGTAGTAACTTCAGAAACTGTTGAGAGATTTAAGGGGGGGGGGGGTATAAATGCAGGTATTTCATATGAAAATATTGGAAGGTTTTGGGGGGGGGGGTGAAGTGCAATCTGAATTAGTTGAACAGTGGATTGGTTATATCCTCTGGTCCAAGTATGTGATATGATTTGTTATTAGCTCACTGTAGTGTCAGTCATTGTTTGAGACTTCAAGCAAAGTTAAAGTTAAAAAAATACTTTGTGGTTATCTTTCACCTGGGTTTATATTTTAACCTCATATCAGGCTTTGGTTGATTTAAATCATAATTCTGAGTTCCTTATTTAATTTAGCAAGAGTGTTTTTGGCTTTCTGACGGTTACATTTATTTTTGCATGCAAGGAGCATTTTTTTATTATGCTGCCCAAAAGGCTTTATGTTTGAATTTAGTGATGAATTATTTCTGAGGGGGAAAGATGCGTCTATGCAGCTATTTACATATGCATACAGCTTGGCAGTAAACTATTCTGTAAAGTGGAAGTTTGAAACAGGCTTAGAAGTCAGACCCCATCCCCAACTAATACTCTGTACTCAAAATAGTCAGAAACTAGCTCTATTTCAGATATGTGCACACAAGATCACTTACACTAGCTTACAAGGGGGCTGAGAATGCCATGGTAATTGTTTCTTTAACATTTTTCACAATCAAACCTGAGTGTCTTCATTTGTCCTTTCAGTAACAGCATAAAGCTATACATAAAGTGACTGACTATGTAGGGAGACAGCCCACATTTGCAGATATGCTTTTTGTCTTTAGAAGCTGTTGTCTTCTCAGCATATTGGGTGGTATTGTGTCAGCTTTGAACATTAAGCTTTGGGCAAAATGTATTTCTTGCTTGAATTTCTTTTCATTTCTTTCCCGTAAATTTGTTTAGACTATCACTGGATCATAAGACTAGAAAAACAAAATCAAAAAGCGCCTTAGAGCCTGTACAGTCTCACTGGTTCTGAGGCCTAGGATAACTTTCTTGCTTTAACCAATTTCCTTTCAGCAAAGGCTTGAGAGTCACAGAATGTAAGCAGGGTATTAAGGATGTAACTTTCAACAGCTTTAGTTTTTGCTTGATTGACTCCCATGGCTACACACATTCATTTATTGTCAGTGGCAGTATGACTGAGCCCAGCTAAAATGTATTTGTTGCTGGGAATGTAAAGTTTACCATTCCAAAAGGCTTAGGGCGAGTGTAGGAGTGAACAGCCATTGCCAGGCGACCCATGCGGGTGGAAGGGAGGTAGTTGTGGCTCAAAGCTTGGGTGTTACCCAGGGAGAACTCTATATGTTGTACCTACAAACCACAACACTACGGAGCACGTGCTGCCTACAGCCTGTCAGTCCTTTAGTTGGCAGCACTATTGGAGCTCTAATGAGTCACTACAGGGGTTAGGAGCTGCAAGGGGAAGAAGAGTAATCTTGGGGGGGGGGGGGGGGGGCAAACTGATTGATCTTCCCTAGTGTAAATGGAAAGGTATTTTGTTTTTTTGACTTAAGAAAGACGCACTTTTCGAATGTAATGTTCATGCCGCTTCAGCATGTAAATAATTACTACCCTAGTATATACTTGCCAGTGATCTGTTCAGAGATCAGCAATATGAAGGGATGTGGCTTGTTGACGCAGCAGCAGTTTGGGAGCTTTGAGTACATATTTGAAAATCCTGGCTACACCCCTGAGATGGAGTAACCATTTGAAATATCGAGACCAGCTAAAGTGAGTCTCGAAACACAGACTGGATGGTCGACAAACCAGTCTTGCGTATATTATGTCTGAGATGGCCATTTTCCTGAAATCTTCTCCATGGAGCCACTTCAGTCCGAACCTGAGCTAAAGGCAAAGGCAACCAAATAAAAAATGCTGCACTAACAGACTGACATTATACAGTGCAATTATACATCTCACCCTTTTGATTCTCACAATGAAATGAATTTGCTGACTGCTCAAAATGGCTGGAATTAGAGTTAAAACAGAGTATACATTGCCTGATCATTACAAAACTCACTCGCAGCTTAGCTGCATTCTTGCACAGGAAGATCTTTTCAGTGCACACGACAAGTTTAGATTTCAAGACAATGTACTGCTTATGAACAGAGAGAGACAATGAAATAATAGTACTGCAGACCAACAATACTCAGAATGGAGAGCACCTACACTAAATATCATAATAGTACTGCAGAACAACACTCTAAACAGAGAGCAGAGACAGTAAATTAAATAACAGTACTCAGAACAGACAGCACTTGCTCTAAATACGTCACTGTTCATCATGTCATGTACATTTACAGGTTTTTCTTAAGTTCTTTCTTTCTTATGCAGGGAAGAATGGCTTTGATGAATCTGCATTCTGCAAGGCATCCTTTACAAGTAGCAGAAGTTTCCAGTAAATGGCTTCTGCCAGGAGTAAGGGACTCAACAGTCCTGACAAATAAAAAAAAAACTGGTCACAATATACATAAAGCAGCACTCTAAAATGTGCACTTCTGTAAATGTTAATTGTTAAAGTGATTTGCCAATGTTTTTAGATTTACCTTACCTCTACAGCACGCAGTGCAGAGACTCCAGAACAGCACAGGAAACATTTTGTTCATCCCATTAATATATAAAATAAGTTCAACATTTTGTGGTTTTCTTGCACTGACATAACAGAGGAAAAGCAAGGAACTTTAACCTCAGTGACATAGACAAAGCATCTGCTGCATTCACGATCTTAATGAGTGAAGCAAGGTGCACGCTCATGTTACTCTGTGGTAAGTTTAATAAAAAGTTTACAAAGCTTTTTATTATAAAACGGCCCAAAAAATTAAGGAAAGGCAAGTATGAAAATACATTGTGGCAATTACTTCATCAAATGCCGTGATGTATATAGAAACATCAGCAAATCACTTAAACCAGTAAATGCATGTCAACAGCATCTCACAGAATCATATGACACATACAGTTACCAGGAACACAAACAGTAAGCTGCGGGAATCAGAAACAAAAATTTCAGTGAATTAGAGTCTGTCTAGCAAGTTAACACATCACACAGGTGCAACTGCATGCTCTTTAGATTTCTTTAACAGGTTTACAAAATGTATGTGCAATGCTCACATATATAAATACCATAACTACTCCGCAGGTAAAGTGCATTTATCCCAAGGAATTAGCCTTATTAGATACTATAAAGCACTCCAGCAATATTCTGAATTTCTTGATACAGCAGAATTAAAAATAAATAAGTTATCTTCTTCCTCTTTCCCAACAGGCTTTCTTGGGTCAGTAAATAAAATCTTACTGTTGTAGAATATAGCTTCACTTCTTAATCTGGCTCTGTGTACTGAAACTGCTTAGTGCCGAACCTTGATTTACTCTGGTGCTTCCCAAACATGAGCTTGACTTGGGGGGGCAGCAAAGAAAGTCAGCCAATTTAGGCATGCGTGCACAAAGTTAAAAGACTGCTTTAAAATCTGACACAACCAATGGAATCCATTTGCATCATAAATGCTTCAGTGATGTAATATGCAGAAATTAAGTTTGTGTCTTTCGGCTTTTCCCGGTTAGGGGTCGCCACATCGGAACTCCGATCCGCTGATGATTGGCAGTAGATTTTTACATACTGGCTTGCCAGGCCTAATGCACAACCTTCAACGAAGGAACGCCCTTTCACGCATGTCGCTACACAAAAGACGCTCTGAGAATCGTCGGGCAAAGTCTAACTGTGAGGCGACAATGCTACCGCAGCACCACCATCGCAGTTAATATGCAGAAATTCAGTGTTAAAAGAAATCTATAGAGCATGGCATTTGCACATGTATGAGGCATTAACTTCTGAAAGTGCTTCAAATCTGTGCACTTAGCAAGGTAAAAATATAGATCATCTTAACTTTAGAAACTAAACCTTTCAAGTCTGTCAGCTTCTGATAGCTGCAATTAGCAAACTTAGCCCAAATGACTAGTGACTTGACTTTATATGAAATTGCTTAAAAATGAAATGCCTATTAAGAAAAACACTCCAATTAAACTTAAGAGGAATTAGTGACAACAGCTGTACTGTGTAGTAATGAACAAAATTAGTAAGCCATGAAAATGGGAAAGCATTCTAAACTGTAAGGCACTGTCTCAGCTAAAAAAATGTTCATTTTTTATTTTACGATATTGATATTAGGGAGAAAAAACAATTGCTTACTTTAGGACCATAAGGCTAGAGTGTCTGCAGAGGTTATAAACTTAGTGCTAAGGGACTCTGCATTTCTAGTTTTAGAAAATCCTGATATGAACTTACGAAATTATCATTTCTTTGGACCATAATCACGGTTTATATAGAAACATATTAATACAGACAGTTTGGCAATGTTTGACCCACCCCCCAAAAAGCAAACCTCCTTTTATTTAAAACTGTGATTGAAGGACAGAAAAAACATTCAATGCCACAAGGCATACACAACACTAAACTTACCTTTAAGGTAATACAGGCCTAGTTACACAAGCTAAAAGGTGTCAGAGTTGGGATATGATTTATGGTGAGTGCAGTGTCTGAAAGACCCACAATAAAAACAAGTCTACTCCTGACCTCTTCCACTAGTTGTCACAATATATTTCTATCTGCTACCAAATATGGTCTGTGTACTAGCAACCCTGAAAGTATTTTCCCTAGTTCAAGCTCTTACACATTTCACTCTTTTACAATGTCCACATCTGCAACCTAATGCCAGATGTTGGCCGACCTGACTGCATGGACTCAAGTCTTCCAAGTCAACATCTTTTATCCTTACCCTGCCTCTGTATTTTATAGTGTGCACCCAAAGCACAGCAACTCCATTTTATTTATGTATTTAATTAACTTTTATTTTGCATTTTTTTTCTTCACAGGTCACTGCCTATTTCTGGAAAACTACTTTGACATTTCCATAGCCTGTCAAATTTTTGTTGAGAAAACTTCTCTAGCAAAGCACACTACATTTGAAAGAAAACCTCAGTGACAGGAACACTGTAGTGCATCTTATGACCCTCTACCTGCACAGCTCAGTACAAGTCTCTTTTGCAGCTGCACTCTCTCAGCTTTCTATTCTGCAGGTCACAGTGATACTTGCACGTTCTAAAATGCTTGACTTTTTTTCAGCATGAAGGTCTACACAATTCATGGAGTTAAAAACTGCCACCTGCATAACCATTTTCTGCTGATATCTTAGAAACCATCATAAAACAAAACAAAAACAAAAATCACCTGAAAATATGCCCTTAACTTTCAAAATTATGTAATAAATATAAGCAGCTCAGGTCAGGCATTTCTTTCTCGACCCAGACAGATTTACATATATATATATATATATATATATATATATATATATATATATATATATATATATATATATCTAGTTCAAGTCTTTGACTCCCATGCAGGAGATACAAAGTTCAATCCTGACCTCCAACCAATTGGGAGTTTGCATGTTTTCCCTGTGTCTTTGTGTGGGTTCTTTCCACTTCAAACTCACCCAATAATGGAGATGTGTGCAGAAGCAGCACAAACCCTACATGGCGCCCTATAGGGAGAAAAAGTTGTATAGACCAACTGTTTTAGGCATCTACTGTGGTGGACAGTATCCTCAACACAGGAGAACACAGATCACAGACTGTAGACCATGGCCGGGCTAGCCACTCGACTGTATAAAAAACTGGCTCTAGGTGATTTGGTTGCGTTGACTAATGTCGCTAAATGAGCATGTGTATTTTCCACTGATGAAGGTTGAGGATCGGGGGCCTATTCTGATCCACACCAGGGACTCATGCTAATGGTGGGAGGGGTATATATGATCCTACTGGCCAGTGTGTGCTCACCATAAGCCCAGCAGCCCTGGGTACATAAGCTACTAAATTTCTATCTGGCAAATGACTTGATTGTGGCCATGTTTCAGCAAGAGACGGTCACAAGTTCACATAAAAGAATGGCTAAAATGCAACTCAAATAGATTTCTTCCTAGTAAGAAGAGAGCACTGGGGTAGAATCAGGGACTGCAAAGTCATCTCCAGTGAAACAGTCAGTCCACATCATAAACCACTGGTTGACAATCAACTGCAATTTTTGGTATTTCTACAACCATAATTTGCTGACCTACAATAAGGCAATAACAGCTTTTGCGGGAACTGTACTGCTTGGGTTTAAAAGGCTGCTTGGGTCAGCACTGGAAGTTTGGGCTGCAGCCTGCTCTACTATACAGGTACTTGTGATAACTATCAGAAAGCACTCCATCTGAACTGCCCACTCATACCCTCTTGGCCTTATGACTCCACGGGTAGCAGACATTTTCTGATTAGATGGAGAAAACCTGTTTGAGGAGAGTCCTGAATGTCTAGGACAGAAAAGAACTACTCTCATTTCCAAGGGGTCCATATGAAGCTGCAACTTCTGAGGCATCTAGGTTCCTTGCAAAACTTGCCCATTCTAATTAACTTACCTCCACCCAAAGACAGCAAGGTGCACTAGTGCTCACCGTTTGCTAAGGATGTGTTTACAAAAAAATCCCTGCTTGGAGAGTCAAAGGATCTAATTCACCATGCTAGATGACAGCAACATGCTCTGGATATCCAAAGGAAATTAAGATGAGTATTGCAATGCTACAACCAATGAAGGATTTTAATGTGAAATCTGTTATGGGCCAAGAAATTCTGACCCTCTAGACTGCTGTCAATTCTGACATTTTGAAGCAGGACTTTGTAGATGCTGTTTGGGAAGAAATGAGTGAAACCATCAGACAGAGAACAAACATCCCACTCCCATCTTCTCCAGCACAGCTCTACCACCACTGAGCTGCTATATGAACTCCGGGAGTCAGATGAGGCTCAGTTAAGGCTTATACCTCTGTGCCACACAGCCGAAACATGAAAAGTGAAATTTAATGCACACATCCATCACTGTCTATTTAATTCCTGAGCAAACACTTCAAAGAAGTCTGTAAAAGACACTTTAAAGGCCTTGACAAACTGGGTCAGATGCAGACAGCAGTGCCAGCAAATGGTTATACAGGATTCTGCTGTCACAGCAGACCTTTCTTTGGTACAAGAGACCACATAAAGCATAAGACTGCCGAGACTCAGAGGTTGGAACCGGAGTATTAAGTTTCGCTTTAAGGGGCCATTTACCTGTCCTGATGTACAGCATGTGGACAAGATAGCGCCCAAAAAGAGAAGGTGACAGAATTCTGTGTATGCTTCCCAAAATCAGTCCACAGCCTGGAACTTTAAACAGTTGGACCCCCACAGCCTGAAACTTTAAACAGTTGGACCCTGCACACCAGGAACTCTGTCCAAACTAAAGAGATCTTCAGTATAGATTTTTCTCAGATCTAACTGCTCTGTGGAATGTCAGGAGTGGAGAGTGAGCCAGAATGAAGATACTGTTTAGTTTGCTGCGTTTCACTTTACTGAGAAGGCAATAAAGTAAACCTCATCTCATTACAAGTTCTTCTGCATTGTGTGCGAGTTTAAAACTAACAGTGATAGCAGGATGGGCCAATGGAGACCAAGAATTAAGATGAGAGAACCATCAGAATGATAAAAAAAAAATAGTTAATATAGAGACACACAGCAAGACTACGACCTTTGAGGGACAGAAAAGCTAGAAAGATAAAGAACAGAATAGATCATGCATGTGTAATAATTTGATGAGGTATTCAAAGTGGCAATAATACATATCTCAACCTGTAAACATTGTGATTAAATACTTGTAAGAAAGAACAAGAAGTGTATTAGTACCAGGTTTCCAGAAACAAAAATAAAACTGATTTGGAACAGGAGAAAGAAGTTTATAAATTAAACAGATTGGAGTCTTCATCATCATCTTCTTTCGGCTGTTCCCGTTAGGGGTCGCCACAGCAGATCACCCGTTTCCATTTCTTCCTGTCCCCTGCATCTTGCTCTGTCACACCAACCACCTGCATGTCCTCTCTCACCACATCCATAAACCTTATCTTAGGCCTTCCTCTTTTCCTGTTACCTGGTAACTTCATCCTTGGCATCTTTTTCCCAATATACTCAGCATCCCTCCTCAGCACATGTCCAAACCAATATAATCGTGCCTCTCTGGCTTTGTCTCCAAACCTTCCAACCTGGGCTGACCCTCTAATATACTTATTCCTAATCCTGTCCACCCTCATCACACCCAGTGCAAATCTTAACATCTTTAATTCTGCCACATCCAGCTCAAACTCCTGCCTTTTTGTCAATGCCACCGACTAAAACCCATATAACATAGTTGGTCTCACTACCCTCCTGTAGAGCTTCCCTTTCACTCTTACAGGTACTCGTCTGTCACAAATCACTCCTGACACTATCTTCTCCACCCACTCCATCCTGCCTGTACTCTCTTCTTCACCTCTCTTCCACACTCACCGTTACTCTGAACTATTGACCCCAAGTATTTAAACTCATTCACCTTCGCCACCTCTACTCCTTGCATCCTCACCATTCCTCTATCCTCCCTCTCATTCACACACACATATTCTGTCTTAGTCCTGCTGACCTTCATTCCTCTTCTTTCTAGAGCATATCTCCATCTCTCCAGGGTCTCCTCCACCTGTTCCCTACTCTCACTACAGATCACAATGTCATCTGCAAACATCATAGTCCACGGGGACTCCTGTCTGATCTCATCTGTCAACCTGTCCATCACCATTGCAAATAAGAAAGGGCTCAGAGCTGATCCTTGATGTAACCCCACCTCCACCTTAAAGGCATCCGAGACTCCCGCCGCAGACCTCACCGCTGTCACACTACCCTCGTACATATCCCGTACCACTGTTACATACTCTTCTGACACTCCTGACTTCCTCATACAATACCACAACTCCTCTCTAGGCACCCTGTCATATGCTTTCTCTAAGTCTAGTTATAAACATAGTAACTGCAGAGGAAACCTAATGTAGATATAGAGACAATGAAGGCAAAGTCACTTTACATGTTTTAAAACTGTTTAAAGTTAGCTCTTTAATCCCCTCACATTAGGAATGTTGTATACAAGACGAACACCTACCACAAAGAACTCATGTTTTAAATGGAGTGGAGTTAAAAATCAGGTTTTGAGGGTAAATCTCAGAAGTAAACAAAAAATGGTATATATTCACTCAATACTGGCAGAAAGGTATTATCTGCACGTATCTAGAGAATGATACAGTAGAATAATAAAGATTTTTAAGCACATGCCTTGACAAACTCTTGCTGGAACAAAAAACATGCTAAAACTGCCAGCACACAAATCTAAGGTTTTTTTTTTTTTTTTTTTTTTTTTTTTTAATAAACATTCATTAAAAGTAGCCACTGTAACTTAGTACATACAAGGTGACAGTGGTCAGGAGATGCCAATTATAGTATTAATATTTCCAGAGACAACCACAAGGTGGTATTAAATGTATATTTACAAAAGAATTACATCAAGATATTAAAGAATAATTACAGGGGTAAAGACCTGAAAACAACTGTCATGTAGAACTTACAATGAACATCAATGTGTAGTGATGCTTGTACACAAACAATCTGATGCACTCCAGAAGATGGGGACATCATGCATTATATTACTGGATACATACAAACAGCAACAGTAGGAAATTTTAATATAGCAAATCATGTATTGGACCGACCCTCAATTCCATATCAAATTTGGGCTGGTTAATCCATTTATGGTTTTCTTGACAGCTAGCATTTGTCAAGTAGTGAAAATTCTTCATCTCTATAACAGCTGCATTAAATCTGCTTTAATCATTAAATTTAAGTACACATTAGATGGAACATTCCAGGAGGAGGGAAGCACTGTTGGTCTTTCAGATCAGTGTCTATAACCAAAAGGGACTGAACTTTATCACGCACAAAAAAATTCTGAGGAAGACAAAGGGAAATAAAGGTGATCTTTTCCCTTCCTCACAAGTACTGAGTAGGAAGGGAAAGCAGTATATGCGTGTTTGCTGTCAAGCAGTGTAGATGGTGAGACAGTACACAGAACAGCAAAACAAGTTCTGCAGCCTGTACACCGGTACTAGTCCCAATTCAGAGGTTAACATACATCGGTACTTAGATTTCATCATGAACCAGAGACAGCCTGACCAACACAGACAGGGGCCGACACTCAAGTAACCATTTTAAAAGCAGAGTAGGGTCTTGTGAAAAAACACTGGACTGGGCTCGGTCTATTTCATCCGTCAATGTGACTTGGACTAATTCATCAAAAGTCACAGTCTGTTCAGCAATGCTTGCCAGTCACAGAAGTTTTTTTTTCTCCCTCAATTAAAGGAAAAAAAAGCTTCTTTAACAACTTTTTGTCAAGCACTGTAATACACATAAGCAGGCACTATAAACATCTGCATGAAGGCTTATACACAGCTTAAATTACGCAGTTTTGTCATGCAAGTTTGGCTAATTTAACAAGTCATACCCAATTTTAATCATACGCCTTTGAAAATAAGGTTTCCTCAGATAGCAGACAGATTTCCAGTGATACTAAAGTCATGGAAAATACAAAATACTGTGCTGGAAGGCATTAAGAGAAGCAGGTGGATGACAGTATAGCATTCAACTGGGCCTGACTTTGCCTTAAAAAAATTGCAATCTTGGAGCAAAACAGCAAGGGCTGAACCCACTAATTTGCAAGAAATTAAGAGACTTCATTCTTTAAGAGATGCACATTAATACAGAAAATTTAAGTACCCGATATCTGTGTGATTTGTCCCTGTAAATTGCTATTTTTAAACATTTAGAGTAATTAAATCCACCATTTTCTCGGGTACAAAGTAGAAATAAAGCTACTTCAAGCCTGTCTTATTTTCTAACTACTCTCACTTAACTTTTTTTTTCAAACTACACCTCTTTATGAAACACAAATTCACAACAACGCTGCTGTCGGTGAAACTGCTATAAACAGTGACATTAATGCAACGTTAATGACACTAAACTGTCTGCCCATCAACAGTGCAAACACTGACACAGATACGGTGCTGTGCTTGTGGCAATAAGAGGTTCTACAGGTTTATTTACTCACGCCAGTGGTGATCAGTAAAATAATAAGCCAGATTCTATAAATCAAAAAGTCTTGCTTCACAGAACAGTAGTAAGGATAGATAATGTGAATCTTTAAGAAAATCAGAGATAATGAAAGCTGCTCTGCAAATTTACACATACATAAACGAATCACTGTCCGACTTCCACATGGAAGAAATTTGTGCCCCAGCTCTCAAAGTACACATGATATACCTACATTCCCTCACAGAATACAGTCACAAAGATGATATTTATCTAGTGCTAACATAAGAATGCACGCTCTTGAGCAAGACACATTGTCAATTTAGTTACAGAAAGGATAGCTGCACATGATTTTAGTACCATAATGTGTGTATCCCCCACCCCCCCCCAACACACACACACACACACACACACACACACACACACACACACACACACACACACACACACACACACAAGAGATGAAAAGGGAAACACAAGGGGAAACAAAAGCGCATTTCCTAGCAGTAGCACTTGTGGAAAGCTACATAGATGCGGTTGAGAATTCAGTCAGCAGCATTAACACAGCGATAATGACACTTTATTATGGATAATTTAAAAGGCATGTACAGCATCAACTAGCTCGCGGGAGTTGTCTGCTTCCATCACTTCACATTTCAGCCAGTCTTTTGCCTTCAACTTAATAAAGTCTGCCCAAGGGAGCTGCCTTGATGACCACAAAGTGATGAAGTGATTTCTAGAACTAACCTCAGTTCTCTCATAGCAGGTTTCTTCAGTATGATTTGCCAGCCAGCAATATTGTCAGGCTCAATTAGGGAGAGAATATATACAATGACACACATTGTATACAATGTGGTGTACACACAATGACCTCTTCCTACAGCCCACACTGCATTACTGTAGAATCTTGCAGAAAGACAAGAGGCAGCAACTGTTTCCAGAAATTGTTAAACGCTTTCAGCATTATTCTTGACAATGTTGTCCGACAGAAATGTGAGGTAACCAATAATGAAAATCCTAGTCAAGAGCACATCATTCATTGACTGTCCACTGGATTCTAAAACATTTTGCTTGCAGCAAGACACTATGACAAATTCAACAAGCATTTAAAGAAAACCTGCAACTTGGCACTACATCCAGCCTCAAGCATAAGCTACTTTGGAAACTGTCCTACAGTTAAAGCACACACACACACACACATATATATATATATATATATA
>NC_056725.1:1580372277-1580519777 GCF_019279795.1 Protopterus annectens
GGGTGCAACAAGTATGTCACAATTTGAAATGTCTCTGGCTCACTGTGATGGCCCTGACACATTTGTCATACCTCTCAACATCAGAGCAAGAAATCTGGATAAGGCCATACAAAGAAGTGGGACAAAGGCCCAAAATAAGGAAAATTTCTAAATATTGCCATAGTATGGATTTTCTGAAGGATATGAGATCTGAAACTCAAATGTCTGTCATTATTTTCTAACGTCAGTCTTTAATGATTTACCACTAATTTGCCCAAAAAAAACACAATTTTATGAAAATGGACCAAAAATGCGATGCAAAAATATAAAATAGCCACACAGTACAGCTGGTAACCTGTCAAAGGGACACTTTTTAAATATTAGTACTGCTAACTTGAGCAGCTGACAAAATAAAAGAATCTACATGCATTTCTGAAATAAAATTAATCTATAACTCTGATTATTACAGTTATTTTTTTAATTGTAAGCCCTCCATGTTTTCTTCCAAAATTGCTACATTTTGAGCCAAATTTGGGGACAGTTGAGAGGTTTGGCTATGCCTAATTCTATAAAGCAATTTATTTGCATGTACCTCTCAACCTGTTAATGCAATAAATTTGGACAAGACCAAATATATTAGGGGAACATAGAAAAAGTACTAAAAATTGCTCTTGTATAAACTGAGACAGTTGATAGAATCACAGGTCTTACTTCAGCATGCATTTTTCTGAAGGTTATGAAGTCTGAAACTCAGTGTATCATTATTTAGTGACTTAATTCCTAAATGATTTTCCAGAAAACCACAAATTTTATTAGGAACAAACCAAAAATAAGAAGCAAAAATCTATTCATTCTGTGAAAATCTGGACAGTTGGGAGGTATAGTTCAGCTGGGGCAGTCTTTGAGTTTGCCACCCTTCCCCCTCACAAAATCATGGTTGAATGCAGCCCTCCCCCCTGTAGCCATTCGAATGATCCATTACTTGACTATTTCACTCCATCTACCATAAACACTAATGTGCATACTGCTTTACTTCTATGATGATTTGGATTTCATTTGAAAGTTTTATTTTGCATTTTACAGCACAAACACCAAGACATCTGCTAAACAAAGCAATGCAGTCTCACAATGAAAACAGGCTTAGCATTAAAACTTCTCTGTCCTTGAAACTCACATTCAATGAAAAAGTATTGAAACCCACATTCAAAGAAAATACATTTTGCCAGTGGCAGATAAGGATTAACTTTGGCCTCTTTTCAAATCATAGGCCCCTTGCACATGAAACATACATGTGCTCTTTGATACACCTTCCTGACTGCACTAAATTATATTCCTTGTACAATACAGTACAGTTGTTAAAAGGCATTTTAAATTTATTGTTCTGAACATTTTTCCAGTAAACAATTAAACAAAATGCAAACACCAATGACAAAACTACCCAATTCAGAACATTTCCATCATAAAAGTCTACTCAACCTTCTACAGTCCACCAGTATCAGTAAATATGCACAATCTCTGAAGTAGTAAACGTCATCTAAATAATTCCACATGTATGTAACAATGAAGTGGTTGCTGCTAGCAAACAACTTTATATGTCATTGTTTATTCATCTACAAACAAAGCGCCTGTTGCCCTTGAGGAATAAATTGCCTATGCTGCATGCATTAAAAAAAAATGATAAGCTAGTAATATCACAATAGGGACTGTATGGCAAACTTATAACAGGTTCATAGTTAAAAATATTATTAGTAAGAACTGGCATATCTTGACAGTAAATGCATCTACTAGGGACATATTAGGTGATTCTCCTAAGATAACATATAGTAATCAACTTAACCTTAAACGCATGTTATGCTATGGGAGTAATACCCGGATTGACACACCATATATGTATTTGGGGACAAGGAAATGTGGCAGCTGTCCACAGTGCGCCTCAGTGGATGAATCAAGGTATTTTAAACATCCTGATACAGGCCGCCTATGGGAACTGAGGCTGAATGGTACCTGTATCACCAGACATTTAGTATATGTGGCGCACTCTGTTAGCTGTTTCGCACTTTATGTTGGTAAAACCAACAGATCACTTCAAGAAAGAATTAGAGATCATGATTACTGCTATAAGAGGGCTGAAACTTTTAGTGCTTTAGCAAAACATACTATACAGAAAGGATCAAACCATGTATTTGTTTTTCAGATGCTTCAAATAGTTGAGAATAGCATAAGAGCAGGAAACATCGTAAATAAAACTGAAAATTTAGAAACACAATGGATTTTAAGACTTGGCTCTCATAGGGGAAAAGGATTGAATGAAAATATCCCTTTGAAACCTATTTTAAGAAATCGTAGTATTAGATATTAAGCACAGGATAACCATTGACAATAATATGTTTCAATGAAACTTGTGATGATGTTGTTATTTTAGAATGCGACATAGAAATAAGGATGTGGGTAGAATGATGTTTTATATTATTATTAAGCATTTTATATTTATGTCTCATAGATTATCATAGAGTAAGTTTCTATACCACTTTGGTCATTTTATGTGTTATATGCAGACCAATATAGTGCTGTACCTTTAATTCAAGTGGGTGTGCCTAGTTAGTCTAAACAGGCATTCTGTTTAAATAGCTACATTTTGTAGTTTGATTTTGTGTCTGAGGAAGCGGGATTTTACCCGTGAAAGCGCTTACTTTATTCCATTGTTTGTCTTCATTAAAGAAGTTTTTTAAAGAAGTTTTTTCTCATACTTTGGTGTCGTGGTGGCGTTCATCTGAATTGTCTTCGAAGTGCTGCATAGATATCAGATTTGGGCTGCTTGTTTGTTATATTTTGTGTGGGACTACCTTTCTACAGACATATATATATATATATATATATATATATATATATATATACATACACATACATACACACACACACACACACACACACACACACACACACACACACAAAACACACACACACACACACATATATATATATATACATATATATATATATATATATATATATATATATATATACACACACACACACACACACACACACACACACACACACACACACACACACACACACACATATAGAGTGGGAGGGTGGCTTAATGGCTAAGGTGTTTGTCTTACAAACACAAGGTGCAGGGTTTGAGTCTTACAAGGGATAATTGGCTAGGCTTATAATGGCTCGAAAGGGCAGTTAGCTTAGTACTAAACTATGAACCTATGAACATACACACACTCTATATATATATATATATATATATATATATATATATATATATATATATATATATATATATATACATACACACACACACATACACACACACACACATATATATATATATATAAATATATATATACACACACATACACGCACACTTATGTATATATATATATATATATAGATACATACACACACACACATGTATGCGGTGCACTGTTTTCACACGATACAAATAGTACACAAATAACTGCATTTGACATAAATAACATTTTATCTGACTTCCTTTTTCAATCACAAACATATCTTGATTTTTAGAAATTAACGTTTTGTTGACAATAAACATTTTAAAAGCAACACTCACAGCACAGATAAATTACTGTAGGTCTAATTCTAAAATAAGCACAAATAATTTTTCACATGAAAACAAAATTCAGACAGAGAAGCTCATTATAAACTAAAGCAAATGAGAAAATAAACCAATTGCCAAGGAAGCATACTTGAAAAGTGTACCAGGGGTGGTCTGGTTACACCCCAAATGTCTGACCATTTCAGTGCAAGGCTGACTCGATAGTTCAGGAAAAGACTCAAGGGGACAGGTCAGATGGATCACACGACACTGGGAATGTGCTTGGCAGCTGTCTAAATGCAGAATGCTGGGGTTAGCCGTTACACATGAAAAGAGAATAAACAAATCATCCCACCAATGCACAATAACCAGGCCAAACACCATGCCTTGTTTTCATATGAGAAAACAGGAAGGACAGAACAAACAATTCAAAAGTGGAAAGTAAAACAGGAACATATATTTACAAATCTATGAATTCCTGCAGGAATGAAAACAAATGCCATCTGCATGAAAATACTTAATACAGAGGGCAAGACCATGGACATGTTTACATTCTTAATGAAACATTTCAAACAGGTCATCTGTTCCAAATTTTTAAATCAGTTTCATTCAGATTTCTCAGCACTATGGAAAAACTTGCAGTCTATTCCCCTGCACTGAGTACACAGGCAGTTTTAATAATGCCACAGCTGACTGCAAACTAAACCCATCTGCATGACAAAGCTACATTTTTAGAACCACCAGCAAACAGTCTATTTTAAAAAGGGGTAGTGGTGTGTATTAACTGAACATCGTGAACATAACCTCAATGGCTCCAGTTTCTGAAACAGTTTAATATGAAGCAAAATGTCACTCACAATGTTAGCACCTCCGCCATCTCCAAGCTAAAATACAAAGACCGCTTTCTTACCACGTGTTTTTTCTTGCTGTTGTGTAAATACAGCAACCCCCTGCCTCATAAAAATGTGTAGAGAAAGAACAGTTTAGTGTGACGTGAAGCCATACCAGACATCTAAGCTAGCACAGGAGCTCCCCCCACAACAGTGACAGGAGGAAACGTGCCTAATGACAGACTTCTCTTGAAATCTATGCCACAGCAAGCAGTAACATAACCAATTAATCTTCTTAACTTAAGTGTTATCAGTCAGTCAGACCTACAGAAAAAGTCCCAAGCTATTATGATGACAGCTGATCAATATGGCAGATGCACAAGGTTGACTGACATTTGATATGGAAGCATTTTAAGAATGACATATGGTCAGAGGGTGCATTTTCTTGGGAAAAAAAAAAAGTGTCCTCTATGAAAAGTGCAGTAGTCAAGAGTATCTGCACTTTTGACGAATGAATGAAAGCCCCTAAGAAAAAGAGCAAGGGGATGGCATGTCTCTTGTGAAATGGTCTCCCTCTCTCTCGAAAAATGCATTCTTAAAAAACACTAACAGTGCAGTTAAACACATTTTAAAAGCATGCTGGAATGGAAGATAAAATCTCTCCTGCACTAAAAGAAAAACACTTGGATACCTGGCAATTTTGACTCTACATGGGCAGTGTATGTAAACACTGTGAATCAGTGCTTTTACCAGACAAGCAAGTTGTAGGAAATAAGAGAAGGCAGACAAGCTGATCTAGACGTTTATTCATCACTACCTTGCTTGAAATGGTTCACTCTCAGCATACCACAACTGCCACAGTTCTAATGCATATGGCATAAACCTACCGGTACCTGCAAGCAAGATCTACAATACCAGATAAAGGTCTTTTCTGCAATGTCCAAATGGAAGCAAGATGCACTGCGATGAAAAAATCCTTAGTCTCCATATCATACAGGGCAGAAGGCCAAGGAATACTGGCGTCAGATCCAGCATTATGACGAGATTGTCTCAGATTTTTACGGTTCCAGCTGAAGGACTTGCTGGACATGGTCATGAGACCTTGCGGGTGTCGCAAACTACTAAAAATTTCCTTGGAAAAGCATGGCCTGAAAAGATAAGAGCTTGAACAGAGTTATTATTCAGTTTATAGTACTTCACAAAAGGATTCATCTCAGGGGTTACTAAAACATAGCAAAGCCCTGTGTGGGGGATTTCACATTTCAATGAGGCTCTGTGAATAATTTACACCACAAGTCACACACTGGAAACAAAGGCAGAAGGGTTGGTAGCTTAAGCCCCTCACAGCAATTATAATATCCGCTCCAAAAAGGGTGCCACTGGTTCCCAATTTCTAATGCTGCCAACAGGTCAAGTAGGACCAAAACAGAATATGGTGGTCATTAAAACACAGTTAAAATGGCTGTCTCTGTACTGCAATACATTCTAACAGCTGAGACTAATACCAGTTAGGTCATGAGATTTAAAAAAATTCTGTAGCATTCACACTCCTCAATCATCTAACTAATAAAGGGTTGATGAGAGGATAATTTGGTCAGTAAATATCCACCTTACAAAAATCCAGCTCTTGAAAGTGTCTCTGCAGTCAAAATCCCTCCTTTAAACCTAAAAGAAAATCAGACCGTCTTTAACAATCTGGAAACCAAGTCCCAGAACTTAAAGGCAAGATTTCATTAACCTGTCTGGACCAGGATCAAAGCCACAGACAGTGATGGCTTTTAAAAGTCAGATGAAACTGCTGACTTACACTGGCAACACTATCGGAAACAAAAAATAGAGAAGAGAAGCTTCATTTTGTAAAGCAGAAAAAAAAGTAACTTGGACTTTGATGGTTGTTGTTGTTGTGTCCTTCAGCTTTTCACGGTTAGGGGTCGCCACAGTGGAACTCCGGTCCGCTAATGATTGGCAGTAGATTTTTACGTGCCAAGTTGCCAGCTCTGACGCACAACCTTCAACGAAGGTACGCCCATTTACACACGTCTCCACGCAGAAGACGCTCTAGCTGAGAATCGAACTGCACAGTGTCTTACTGTGAGGCGACAATGCTACCGCAGCACCACCACTGCATACAGGACTTGTCAAACAGGTAAGGCTGCATAAACTGTCAGTAACCCCACAAAATGTGTCCCGTCTATTCTCTATGTAAAAGATTTTCCTCAGCAAGAAAATCTGACTTACTAGAGAAATCTTTTGCAGAAAGAAAATGTTTCTCCACAATTCAAGTTTGTTTTTAGTGTGCAAATCTGCAACCAGAAATCTCTACAGCCTATGCCCTTCTCTTAAAAGTTCAACTCTATTTCAAACCAAAACTTAACAAAAAGGACGTGTACACATGACACAAAAAAGACAACTAATCACCTTTTATAGGAGACCAAGAGGTGGTGTGGATTTTCCACACTTTGCTCCACTAAGAGCTGGTCAAGCATAGAAGCAAACTCATGAAGATAATTACTACCTTAAGGAGAGGTTCTAAAAGTGGGGAATTTGATTTTCAAATGATCCAGCTTAACACCTTAGAAAAGGTAAATGGCTCCATCACATCTAGTTGAAGAAAAATCCCACCAATCTGAAAAAAATGAAGTCAAATGAATGTTCCCCTTGTGTGCATCAGAGAAGAAAATCTACATAAATCTTAACTTCTCCATAATACTGAGAAATTTCTTCACAGAGCTACAGACTATTCTGGAATGTAGAAGCTAAACCTCCCAACAACAAACACTTCAGATATCAACACTGAAGGCAAGCAATTCTTGAGGAAAAACTTTGCATTCCCAAGGGGATGTAAGTTAGAAAACACCACCTTGCCCTCAGCAAACCAGAGTTATTCAGTTGAGCTGGTTTCCCCAAGTATTAATCTAGGTCATTTCTAAAGAAAAGCTAGGGAACAATCCAATCCCAGTAATTTCACCACCTAACGGGTACCATTGGTGGTACAGTACCTTCTGCTAAATAAAGGCCAAAATCAAACCATGTCAGCATTACAACACCAAGGTATATAATCTGCAGACAACCTGATACAGAGAAGAATCTTGCATTACAATACAGCACCCTATCGGGCCAAGGGTGCATATCCATCCACCTATCAGTACTTGATGCAACAAATGCGATCAGGGTCTCTTTCCAAGGCAGGGATTTCTCTTGCTTTTGGGAAACTTCATCCTATGGTGGCACCAGTTAACCACCCCCCTCCATCAGGAATCTGTACTGCCCAACTCATGCAGGGACTCCCAGGAGTCACCAAAAATCTGGCACCGAGCCATTCCTTTCTGAGAATTCCCTAATGCGTACAAGTATGCAAATGTCCAAGAGCAGTCAGGCTGGGAAGTCCTAGTACAGAATAAGCAGGATGTGACAAGCAAGAAATCCAGTTAACAGAAGACAGCACAGATTTTGGAAAAAAGCATTTATTTTCCTATATTTATTTTCCCCCCTCTTCCACCAGCTGACTTTTGGTTCTTTCCATGCAGTCCACTCTCCTTTGTCAATATAAGGCTGCATGGGCTTACTTCAACAACACAACTCCACTGGCCAGGACCAATCACCACTTAGGCAAGGCAATTAGGGAATAACGGGAATAAGTGAGGAAATGCAAACAGCTAAGCTGGCTGCGATACCTCTGCTCTGATTTTTCCCCTTAGTCTGGTTTTGCACGGTCTTTCTAATTAGAGAGTATAGCAGGAATGCACACACCACCACACGTATCTGCAAACAATCCTGCTGCAACTTTTAGTGGACAGAGTTAACCACCATTTTTTTCACTCTGCTGTCACCCTGGCAAACCTCAGTTCTACATTTTGGCAGGAATGCAGGTTATACAGGCGGTCTACCTCGTGAGCCTCAGCTAACCTACAAAAAGCCATGATCATGAATTACAACGAATTAGAAGTAGCAGCAGACACAAGCCACCCTTTTGCAGCAGCAGCAGTGTACATACAAATATTGCTGGTGAATAGCAGTCCTGTCTAAATAATCCCCGGATAAAGAAGGTAACTCAAAGGGCAGGGGCAGTGGTTGCCCTTTGAAACAGCTAATAGAGCAAATGTCTACTTAAAAGCCATATTAAGTTATAAGCACACACATTCTGCACATCAATGTCCATGCAGTCCTTCCTGCGGCCTGGACACGAGCAGAATGACTGGTGAACAACTGTACTTTAAATGCATGTGCATACAGTGTAATTGGATCTTAAATTTGTTTACCCTGTGCTCAGTACCCGCCATGGCTCACAAAGCAGTGCACTTTATCAGTACATCAACCCAATTACAAAACAAAAAAAAAAGTAGACAGTGAATATGAATAAATGCTTAAAAGAATAAATGTATACATAAACAGATCAAACAAAACTTTTGACAGTGGATGTTTCTGTGCAGATGGTATAGGACAGAGGGGTCTTACAGTGTACTCACTCTGTGCGATAACATACCCATGAGGAAGCACAGCTCACCCTCCCCACCATGCCAGCTTCTCAGTCAGGGTTCGATAACCCTCTTTGACAAAACTTATATACTCAAAAGGGTCTCTGTAGAGTGTAAAGGACAGAACAAGAATTAAATACCTACACTATCTTCAGCTACTCCAAAAGCTCTAAAGGGCATTATTTCTTTATAACCTTCAGGATCTACAAGTCTGACAGATTTTCCACTAAACTACTGCAGGAGCTGCCATTTGTGAATGATATTCTCTGGGTGAAGTTCTTGCCATCAGAAATGTCCTTCTCATACAAGAAAGCCAGACAGCAGTTCATTTGCAAGTGATGAAGCTTTACTATTTGGATATCATCTGTCTGTGAATGGAAGGCAAATGAATATTCAGTCTACCACTGGACAAGCTGACAAAAGGGCAACGACCAATGATCTGTGAGAGGGTAGCACAAGATGGCAACACAAGTTTATTTGTTCAGCTAATCAGAACTTGGTGGTGTGCCTGCCTTCCTATTATGCAGAAGTACCTGCACACCCTGCAGCTGGCAGAAAGGGGGATTACCCTATGCTGAAACTGACATACACAAAGTTACCATCAGATGTCTCAAATCTGCATCCTATGACATGTCCAAAAGCCAGCATAGCTGATTCAGAACAAGGAGTGCAGTACAAAAAAGAAGAAAATAAGAGAAGACTCCATGTAAAAATACAGTACCAAGAAATCTAAAAACATCTTCTAAACTTCTGGAAAAATGAAAACAATGAAGTGATTATTTTCACACTACCAGGCTAAGTTCCAAGAGCTTAAGAGTGATGCTCCTTCAACGGGTAACAAGTCTACATACTTAACCTGAACAGAGCCACATTCTTGTGGGGTGAAGCTCAAATATTACACACGTCTGACAACTAAAACAAACCTTGTTAACATTGCAAGATAAGTGGACATCAAAAAGTCAAATCTGTAAATATGAACCATTCATACTATGGAATTTTTGCTAATGAAATGTGACGGTCTAATAAATATGCAATCAAAAGTAGTTCTCAATTGTCAAAAATGCACTGAACTGTGGATAGAAACCGTGCACAAAAATATTCAATTACCCTTTTTTGCACACTTCATGTGCAAGAAGATTACAGCAGAGTATTTATGAGTGGGAGTGGAATTCTTGTTGCCTTCTGGCTAAAACAGCAGCCTGTTATATCTACTTTGCTACTGTTTCGGTAGATAAATTTACGTGCATAGGAAATGGCCATCAGGCGGTGGAAGCCAACCACATGCGTTACCTGCCCATGTCTATTCACACAGTGTTATATGAAGGTTGAAAGCTGCAGTTGCTCATATCCTGAAGCTGATGTGACAGCAGGAACAGTAAAATGTAACCCTATATACACCTGATGGTGTAAAAAGGCGAGTTATTCACTAGGCTATGTGGTGGTCACAGTCGTTAAGGTTGTGTCTGATGGCTGCATGGATAAGAACGAGCGACATTTACACTATACTACTAAAGTCAGTCATAACTTGTATCAATGTAGGTTAAAATGTACATAATACTGTACAGGAATAAAGAGTGATATGTGGTGCAACACATTTTTTGGAATTATACAAATTGCTTCTTATTAATACTGAGTTTAAATATTAGCCTTGTCAGACTAGGAAATATTTAAATCAAGTTGCTCCCAGTTTTGAATGACTACTCATCTACTGACAAGAGAGCAAACAGGAGATTTATTTTTATACATTTCTAAGAGAAGCAAGGAAGAGGGTCTATATGTTGTCAGAATAATTTGGTTTCAGACAGTAGGACTGACATTGTACCTGTTCTATTACTGCTCAAACTGTAACTGAAAAAATAAGTTACGTCTTACTATAACGTTCCATCTGTGTCGTAGATCTTTATTCATTCATTACTGTTAGAACTTCGGCTCCGTCCTCGGAACCAATACAGCTGTTACTAAGCTCGGGACAGCCAAAAACTCTCAGCTAAGACCTACCCATAATGCCCCTTTCATAGTCTCTTCAGATAGTTTGCCCGCGCATATAGTATAAAAATAATGAAAGAGACAGTAGGAGGCTCTGTCTGAGCAAATACCTTAACTAAGGAAATCCTAAAGTCCAGCAGGAGTCCAGGCAGGGGGAAGGAGGGCAGGAAGTAATGAATGAATAAAGATCTACAACACAGATGGAACATTATGGTAAGTCATCACTTCTTTATCTGATGCTGTAAATCTTTATTCATTCCTTACTGTTAGGACTGAGTCCCCAGCTAGAGTCCTGGGTGGCCCTAAGGAAGGACATTCCTGAGCACCACAGAACCAAATGGTGCTCATCCCCTGGAGGCCAAATCCAATTTGTAATGAGTGATAAAGGTATGATGTCTTGCCGAAGTGGCTGCTGCGCATATATCATCCATAGAGGCTCTGGAATGAAAAGCCACTGAAGTAGCCATCGATCTAGTGGAATGAGCTTTTATTCTGGAAGGTAATGACACTTTGTTCTGATGGTAAATGAAGGCAATGGCATTTCTAAGCCAAGAAGATAGTCCTTTTGGAAACAGGCCTACCCAATCTGGGTCCTGCAAAGGCCACAAACAATTGATCAGTTTTTCTGAAAGATTTACTTCTGCTGAAACAAAGTTGCCTATGAACATCAAGGGTATGCAAAAGATATTCCCCCTCTATTTGTATAATGAGGGAAGAAAACCGGCAGGTCAATAGATTGGTGAATGAAAAACCCAGAAATGACCATGGGCAAAAAAAAGGGTCAGTACATAGGGGCACTCTTTCCCTATGAAAGATCAAGTAAGGTCTCTTGACACACAAGGCCTGCAACTCAGATACTTTTCTCACTGAGGTAAGGGCTACTAAAAGTAGAGTCTTCAAAGACAAAAATTTCATATCACATGAATTAGAAGGCTTGAAAGGAGAACTTGTTAATGACTGAAGCACCAGTGTCAAGTCCCAAGGCTCTATAGGAGATTTAACATGTAATACCCCTTTCAAGAAGGTTTTGCACAGTTGGCGTGACGTAACAGAAGAATTATCAAATCCACTGTGAAAATTTGCGATAGCTGCTAAATGCACAGTGATTGTCAATGCTGAAGCTCCTGCATGTAATAGGGTAGTCAGGTATTGTAGGATCTTCTGAACAGGCATGGAGAAGGGGTCTATGTTATGATCTTTGGCCCATGTAGAGAACCTAGCCCACCTTACTAGAATAAATTTTCCTGGTGGAAGGTTTGTGTGAAGCCAGAAGAATCTCATGAACGGGAGATGAAATATCAGATAGCCTGGCAATCATCGGAAGTGGAGAAACCAAGCTGTGAGCTTGAGGCTGTGGAGACTGGGGTGAATCAGTCCAGGAGGATGAGATAGCAGACCTTGGGATTGATCCAGGATCCACAGGCTGTGAATCAGATGAGGCCATAAGAAAAGGAACCAGACCTGACGGGGCCAATAAGGTGCAATGAGGATCACATTGCTTCTCAACCATTAAGCTTTCTGGAGGAATTTCGAGATGAGGGGAAAGGGGGAAAGGCATACAGCAGACCTGCGGGTCAATTATGCATCAGAGCATCCCTCGGTGACTCCCCCTGAGGGGGCATCAGGGCAAAGTATCTTCTGCATTTGTTGTTTAGGGGGAAAGCAAATAGGTCACAGCAAGGCCTGCCCCCAACGGCGGAAGATCTGATCCGCTATTATGGGACTGAGGGACCACTCGTGAGGCATCAGAATGTTCCTGCTCAGATTGTCAATAATAAGGATGGAACTCCCAGGAATGTGTGTTGCTATGAGAAAGTGGGTGGAAGCCATTGCCCAGTGCCAAATTCTCATGGCCTCTTGACACAAGGGGTAAGACCTGGCTCCGCCTGGTTTGCTGATGTACCAGATGATGGACATGTTGTCCGATTGAATTGTAATGGTTCCGGGAGGAAGGGATGTGTGGAATGCTTGCAACACAGAGAACTGCACTCAATTCCAGGACATTTATGTGCAAATTGGCCTCCATGGGGGATACAGGTGCCTTGGATGGTCTTTTCCTGGAAATGCCCCCCCCCCACCCTAACAGGGAAGTGTCCGTGGTTACTGTGGCCCTGGGCTGGGGAAGGCAGAACGGTCAACACCAAAGATTTGGGTCAGGCTTCATCCACCAAAGCATTTCTTTCTTGCAAAGGTTTGTAAGGAATATCATGTGGTCGAGTGGGTGGGTTAAAATCGACCATTGTGATGTAAAGAGCTACTGTAGTATTCTCATGTGCAACCTCGCCAGTGGAACTAAGGTAATGGTTGCTGCTATAGATCCCAATAGCTGTAGTACAAGGCATGCCGGTACAAAAAAAGTGTGTGGAAGGAGGACTTGAATCTGGCTTCTTACTTTTGAGAGCCTGTGAGGAGGAAGGGAAGCTCGACAGGACGGTGTGTCGAAGATCGCTCCAATGAATTCCAGTGCTCTTGTTGGAAACATGTGAGATTTGTCCATGTTGATCATGATACCTAAGCGAAGAGCAAGGTCTTGAGTGCAAGAGAGGCTGAATATGAGAGAAGATTCCTGGTCGTGGCAGTAAGGAGGCAATCATATGGAAACACCTGGAATCCTTGTAGTCTGAGATGAGCTACTACGACTGCCATACATTTGGTGAACACTCTGGGGGCTGTCGAGAGACCAAAGGCAGTACCCTGAACTGATAGTGACTGGCTCCCAGCCGGAAGCGGAGAAATCACCAGGAGCACTTGTCCATCTTTATGTGGTAATACATGTCCTGGAGGTCTATATAGCACATCCAGATGTCCTTCCCCAGAAAGGGGAGAATGGACTGTACCGTGACCATCTGGAATTTTTGAGGTTTTATGAATTTATTTAGTAAGCAGAGATCCAGTATTGCTCTTCAGTCACCTGTCTTTTTTGGTACTAAAAAGAACCTCAAGTAAAACCCGGATCCTCTATGCTCTGTTGGGACTGGCTGGATGATTCTTTTTCTTAGCAGGTTTTCGATTTCTAAGGCTGTTTCCTCCCTCTGACTAGGTGGAACATCGGGGATTCATTTTACGTCTCTGGGAGTAAGATCAAATGGGATACGATAGCCTCTGGATATTATTCTCTGCACCCACGCATCTGTTGTTATAAGTTGCCAGGCCTGTAGGTGCAGGGAAAATCGACCCCCTGACTGCTTCCAGAGGAAAGCAATCGGGCTGCTGTTCAGGAGCACTGGTAGGGTCGGCCGGAGAAGGAATCTCTAGTACCCTGGTTGCGTGGACCCCCTCTGCCCTGAAAGGGGAGTCTTCCGGATGAGTTGCTCCCTCTGCCCTGGGGGGACTGCTCACCACGACGGTCACGAAAAGATCCTTGGGACTTCTTGAACCACAATTTTCCTCCTCTCTGATTCCTGAAATAGGATTCTCTGGGGGGTGGGAAAATGCATGTCCACAGCAGACAAGGTCTTTCCATCCTTCTCACTGCGTGACAGTGTGTCTCTTACTTTGGGACCAAAAAGGGAAGATTCGTCAACAGGCGTGTTGACAAAGGAAGATTTAAAGGGGTCTGTGAAATCACACAAACGCATCCAAGCATGCAGTCTCATGACGATGCCTGATGTGGCTGCTCAAGCTGCCCCCTCGGTGGTGTGAGAAATCAAGTGCATTGAGGAGTTTGAGACAGATTCCACTGTAGCCAGCTGAGAGGCAACAGTGTCACGCACCTCGTCAGGCAGTACACCCCCGCCAAAGAGGCAGACATTTCTGATATTAGTTCTCTTTGGAGGCGAATAAAGTGTGACAGATAGTTCAATGATTGAATGGCAAAGGTCGCCGAAGCATAGCCCCCCTTCCCCAGTCTGATCATAGCCAGAGACTTCCTGTTCAGGGGATGAAAAGTGGAACCATCTTCTGCCAGTTCCCTCTTGGTGGCCGCCCCCACAACCATGGAATCAACTACTAGCTGCTTGGACCAATTGGGTTGGTCTTCAGGGATGGATAAAATTTTGTCGGACAGGTTCTATGTTGTCCAGGGACTTCCAGGCATGCTGCACAATCAGCTTAAACTCCTCTGCAGGTGAGGTCACCCAGGAAGTAGATGGCAAAGTATGGAAGGCCTGCAAGAACACCAATTCCTCCGAAGGGTTAGAGGACTTCCAGTCTCCCCTCTGCTTCAGGATCTCGAGAATGTCTCCAAAGGAGACGTCTTCCGGGGGAGACTGTGGGGACACTTCTCCCTCATCGCAATCTGTGTTTTCAGTGATGGATTCCTCAGGGGAAATCTAGGTGCTTCCTCTTGCACTATTTCTTCTGGGGTGGCTCCCCAGTGGGATCTTCTGAGGAGGACTCCTGAGAAAGGGTTCTCTTCAAGGGAAGGTCTTGTGGCTGCAGTGTTCGGGATCCCAGAGTAGGAAGTTGTGACAGCTGCATGCTAGAGGGGGGATCTGCTGTCGATGCCAATGGTGCCAACTGCAAGCCTGTTGAGGCAAAAACCCTCTCCATCACCTGGAAAGCAGGCTTGCCCGAGGAGAGATGGGAGCCTGGAACAGAGAAAGGCAACCTCTGAACTGGGGTCACACCCTGCCCTGAGGAGCCCGCAGCCAAGTGATGAGCTCCAAGAGGACTGGTAGCTGCCGAGGGAGTCATGACCAGCTTAAAAATAGGTGCCGAACTATGAGCCACAGTGCCGGCAAACCAATCATGAGTGTGTGCCAGTTCCAACAGCGCTGTAGCATCAAGAGTAATTGGTGCCAACAGGGGAGCCTCCATAGGCGGAGCAGAGACAGGATGCACCGAGGTGGCCATCGGTACCGAAGTCTCCGAGGCCTGGGAAGAAGCTGGAGGAGGATATACAGGTGGGTATGCTGTGAAAGTTTCTGTTCCAAGAGGGAAGGAAGGCCTAGCAGGGCTGGGCAAGCTGGTCCACAACCCTCACTACATCTTGTTCTGAAAGACTCCTGGTGGATCTGAAGAAAGCTGCTGAAGGAGAGTCAGGTCTCTCGAGAAAAGGACTAAACTGGTGTCCCAAAAAGGGGTCATAAGTCAGAGAATATCTGGTTCTGGGAAGGTGTTTGACCTTCTGAACCAACAGTGTCAGTGTTGATGGGACCGTATAAAACATCGGCATCGGGGATGGTGTCAATGCAGGTATGGTAGTCAGAGCCTGTGTCAAGACCAAGGTCGGCACCGAGGAGGATGGTGCCGAAGCCGGTACAGTGGTAGGAGTCAAACTTAAGGGCAACACCGAGGTAGAAGACAAAGAGGCTGGTACTGAAGTTGTCTGTGCCGAAGGCGCGGGAGAAGCTCGGTGTCGACTCAGTTCCGAGGAGGACAGAGATGTAGGAACCGAGCGACTCAGTTTCTTTATGTTGCTTAGTCTTAGGAGGTGGTGAGACCTCTGTCCCAGAAAGAGCCTCAGAGAAGGGAGTTTTCATCATACCCTTCAAAATCGGCTTGTTCTTATGCTCAGCTAAAGTCCGGTTGCTGAAGCTGGAACAAATCACATGAAGTATTGATGTGGTCAACACCCAAACAATAAATGCACCAAGCGTGACCATCTGAGTTGGGCATCTTATGCCCGCACTTATCACACTGTTTAAAATCCTAATTTAACTTCATCAGACATAATGAAAAAACCACACTAGTCCTAAGCGACAAGATAAACAACAAAAATACACACACACACACACACACACACACACACACACACACACACACACACACACACACACACACACACACACACACACACACACACAGAAAAGTGAGAAGTACCGACAATGGTACTAAGAAATACCACAAGTGGTAGGAAAAGGCCTACCAAAGGTAGGAAAGAGGGACAGTACCAATGATGGTATAAAAAAAACTACCAAAGGTAGAGGGTAGAATATAGAAAAAGTATGAGAATTTACAGACGAAAAGATATTTAGGGAAAAAGTACAGTTGTGTACACTTACCATAAATGTAGATGTTCGAATGTATTCACTGTTGCAGTCATTACATTTGGGTAATCTGCTGGCAGGTTGCCCTCAGTCGGCCTGATTAACAAAGTCTTTGGTCCTGCGTCGGTTACTGTCCCTTCTTTCATGACGTCAGGTCTTCAGGGGTATAAAACATACATGTGTGTATAGAATGAAAAACACAAAACATACATCTCTAAACAAAAGCAAATACACCAAAAAGGCTTTTAAAGATAGTAACAGAAATGAGAGGTATAGTTAGAGAAAAAACAGGGGACTGGAAGGAGGGTAACCAGGACTGCAACAGTGAATGCACTCGATCATCTACATTTATGGTAAGTGTACACACCTGTACTATGCTCTTAGTGTTTCACTGTTGCAGTCATTACATTTGGGTAGAATCCCAAAGCTATGGTTGGGTGGATAGATTTATACAGCATTAGGAGCAGCTATAATGCCCTGCAGGACAGCAGTGGCAAAGCCTGCTCTGGATTTAAAGAAGAGAGGTAAATGGTAATGTTTGGTGAATGTATGAACTGAGCTCCAGGTAGCAGCTTCTAGAATGTCTCTGGTAGGAACCCCTCTGAGAAAGGCTGCAGAAGTAGATGCAGCCCTGGTGGAATGAGATCTGATCCCCTTGGGGACAGGTTTACCATGGTGCATATAGCAGAAACGAATACAATGGCTTATCCATTTGGAAATAGTCTGCTTTGAAATAGCCTTTCCCTCTGCCCCTGCAGCAAATGCCACCAGTAATTTCTCAGATTTTCTTATGAGATTTTGTCCTGTTTAAGTAGAATCTAAGTTGTCTGTGCACATCCAATGAATGCAGAATCCACTCACCCTTGTTCTGTGGATTTGGGAAGAAAGTTGGCAGATGAATGGTCTGATTAAGGGCTACACTAGATACCACTTTAGGCATAAAGGATGGATTGGTCCTGAGAGCCACCCTGACCGGGTAAAAAATAATAAAAGGCTCCACTGCCATAAGAGCCTGTAGTTCTGAAATCCTTCTAGCTGAAGTGACTGCTAAAGAAAAGCCGTTTTCCAAGAGAGAAATGTTGCAGTAGCAGCTGGCTCAAAAGGAGGCAGAGTGAGTTTTTCCAAAACATAATTGAGGTCCCATGCAGGAGATGGTGCTCTCCTGGGAGGTCTTAAATTGTTGGCCCCTGTGAGGTACTGCTTTAGCAGAGGATGAGAAAAGAGGGGAGGCTCTGTGTTGTAATGAGCTGAAATGGCAGAGGCATGGATTTTTATGGAAGAAAATGATTGGCCCTTGTGAAGCATCTCAGTTAAGTATTGCAGAATCTGAGGAATATTGGGCATTGCTGTGCTCATTCCTTGTGCTTAGGTCCAGGCACAGAATCTTTTCCATTTGTCAGCATAAGATTTTCTAGTACTAGGCCAGCTGAAGGATCGAGCATCCACTTTCCAAGCTTTTTGTGATGAATTCTTGTGCAGAATTTGTCCAACTGATAGTTTTGGGGTGAGGCAAAAAGATCTATGTCTGGGCTCCCCCATTTGCGTGTTAACATGCTGAAGATTTGTGGATCCAGTTTCCATTCATGTGGGTCCATAAGATTTCTGCTTAGTTCATCTGCCAGAGTATTTTGCTTTCCTGGCAGGAATTGAGCTTCTAGATGTATTTGATAAGTCAAGGCCGTGTTCCACAATGCCATGGCTAGTCTGCAAAGGGGGTAGGAATGGGTACCCCCCTGCTTGTTTATGTACCACATGACTGTGGTGTTGTCTGTCTTTATCAGTAGTTGTCCTGGATGAAGATAGTCCTTGAAGACTGTCAGAGCATTCTGTACAGCTAGCATCTCTTTGATTGATATGTAGGTGCATTTGATTTGGGCTCCATTGGCCCTGAATGCATCACCCTGCCAGATGCACCCCCCCAAGCATAGTCTGATGCGTCTGTAGTCATGGTTTGGGCGGCAGGGATGAATGACAGTCCCTTGTTTTGGTGGCAGGCCTCTGCCCACCATAGGAACTCTAGCTGCAAGCAAGGAATGATAGGAATCATTGTTTCCAGGCTGTGACAATGTTGACTCCATAAGCTTTTTAGGTACCATTGAAGTTTCCTCATATCCAGTCTTGCATATGGAATTAGAAGAATGCAGGAGGCCATGAACCCCAAGGCCTGCAGAATTTGTCTTGCAGATAGCTGGGTTTTTGTGGCCACCTGTTTGAAGTAAGTCATCAATTGAATTTGTTTTTCTGGCATAAGGTATGTCACATCTGGGCAGTTGTATTCAAGCTTGCACCCAGGAATGTAATTATTTGAGAGGGTATCAATTGTGATTTCTTTTTGTTTATGGTGTACCCTAGACAAGTTAGAAGTCTTTTTACAAACGTCAGACATTTTAGAAGAGTGTCCTTGTTTTCTGCCTGAATTAGACAATTGTCCAGGTATGGATAAATTTGAATATTTCTTTGCCTGCAAAATGCAATTACTGGTGCCAGGCACTTTGTGAAGACCCTGGGCGCAGTAGATAAGCCAAAGGGCAGTGCAGCGAACTGGTAATGCAAATAGCCTGCTTTGAAGAGGAGGCATCTTCTGCAAGATTCCCTGATTGTGATATGCAGGTAAGCGTCTTTTAAGTCTAGAGTTACCAACCAGGCATCCTTGCCTAGCATAGGTAGTAACTGTTGGAGAGTCAGCACCTTGAATTTTGGAATGTCCAGAAATGTATTTAGAATAAATAAGTCCAGAATTGGACGCCATGATTTGACTTTTCTGGGTACCAGGAAAAGTCTTGAATAAAAACCTTGTCCCTTTTCCTTTTCTGGTACTGGTTGAATAGCCCCCATATTCATGAGGTACATAACTTGTTTCTGGGCCACTGCCCACTGATTTGGAGGCAGATCTGGCCATCTGTTTGGGATTGGCAACGTGTGGAAATGAAATCTGTATCCCTGGGATACTTGTATTTAAAACCCATTTGTCCTGGGTAATCAGTTGCCAGTTTCAGGCATGAAGTGCCAGTTTTCCCCCCAAAGGGGCGGCCAAAAGATAAGTGCTTGGTGATTGCAGTGGAAAGTCATTGAGACTGCTTACCGTAGGAAGGTGCCTTGTTACTTCCAGATTTGGAGGTGGAGGCACCCCCATTGCTTTGTTCTATAAGTTCCTTGCGACTGAAACCTGGAGCCTTTGGAATGTCTGGGTTTGACCTGAGCGGCTCTAGTGGGTACTGGAAAGGACCAGTTCCTAGCAAGCCAGTGCCTACTGAACCTGGGTGGCTGCACTTGTAGGAAATCTTTTACAGTTTGTATAGATTTAGCTTTATCTTCCATCTTTTTCAAAACTTCTTCAGCCTTATTACCAAACAGACTGTCCTGTTGTAAAGAAGTATCCAACAATTTTGCTTTAACATGGTCAGGCAGATTTTGCTCCTTGTGCCAAGCATGCCTTCTTATCACAGATCCAGTTACAGCAGCCCTGCAAGAGGCTTCCAAGGAATCAAAACCACATTGCAAAGTATGTTTTCCAACTTGTTCAGCTGAATGCAATAAATCCTGCAACTCTATTTTCCACACAGTCAGAAATCAACAACATTTTCTGTTTAAGTAGTCCCATGACATGCTGTTGATATTTAAGCATATGAAAATGACAGTTTAAAGCCCTGATTGCCAAGGTTGCAGACATGTAAACCTTCTTACCCCATCTATCCAGCGCCCTGGAATCTCTATCAGAAGGGGTAGGATTTTTAGCAGTAGAAGCCTTAATGCCCTTGGGACCCTGAGAAATGGTTTCAGGGTCAGCAGTAGGGTTTTTAGAGAGGAATTTGTGGGAGTCAGGAGCCCTGTAATATCTGTCTGGCTTACTAGGATCCGGAGGCAGGGAATCAGGAGTCATACTCATACATGAGAAAACATCAACAACAATGTTTAGAACAGGAGGTATAGCCAAAGGCCTATGCTGAGGAAGAAGAAGGAAATCCCTAAGTCTCTTTTTAGATTCTGAGAAATTCTGACTCTCCCAGTGAAAGTGTTCCCTTAAGGTATGCAAAGTTTCTCCAAAAGAAAAATCCTCAGGAGGAGAAGCAGAAGGGATGGAATCTTCTGCATCAGAGTTCTCATAAGTGGGCATAGATAATACCTGATCAGAAGAGGAATCAGAAGACGTAGAAACCTGATCTGAAGATTCATAGTCAGTGCCTTGCCTAGGCCTCTTAGCAGGAGGGGGATGGGTACCCCTGATCAAGGTAATTAAATTCTCAGTCATTTTGATCATTTGTTTTTTTAGGCATTGGGGCATGTACACGTTGGCCAAGCATCGTTTTTTAGACAAAGTAGATTTTGGCCTTAGTTTTGAAGATGGCATCGGTTTAACATACAAATCTTTAGGCCTGAAAACACCCTCAAAAGCCAGTGTCTGTTCAGCGGCTCCAGACCCATCTAAGGTAGAGACATCCGCAGGTTCAATACTTAAAGTATCTCGTGGCCGAATGGGTCTCAGTAGAGGCCTGTGAATCAAAAGTAGCGGGTATCAGGGGCTGCGAAAGCATCTCACTGAGTACCGGTGAACCGGCGACTGGCTTAGGAGAAGCTTCATTGGTTTTGGACCTCGACGGTCTGTCTTTCTTTGTGTTTTTAGGTATTCCGGTAGTCGGATTGGTAACCGATGACATTTCTGGACAGTTAAATCTCGAGCCAAAATATTTAGAAGCAAAAATATACCGACGTTTAATAGTGCGTTGATTAAATTTAGCACAAAACCGACAGCAAGGCACGTTGTGCTCAGGGCCTACGCAAGGAATACAGTACAAATGAAAATCCTTATGATGTATTTGCTTCCCACAAGTAATACAATTATTAACTTTTACTGACATCGGTAAGGAGCAATAAAAAGTTTCCCCAATGGGGTACTTAGCTTTTAGTTGAAGACTTTGGTTCTGAAACTCGAAAATGAAAATTTCAGGAGTCTGCCGACCGGTACTTCTGAACTGCTTCTGCTTCGGGCACCGCACGGCAAAAAAGACTGATGTAATGGCATCGGCTGCATGTTTTATACCCCTGACGACCCGACGCCGCCATGGAAGAAGGGATAGCAACCGACGCAGGACCCAAGACTTTGTTAATCAGGCCAACTGTGGGCAACTTGCCAGCAGATTACCCAAATGTAATGACTGCAACAGTGAAACACGAAGAACATCTGACTAAAAAAAGGGTACGGATATAGATAATCACAAAAAAAGCTACACTTCACTTGAGAGAGAAGGCTTGGCACGGCTGACGAGGAACGTGGCAAATGAGATCTGAAGAGACTGAGAGGGGCATTATGGGTACGTTTTAGCTGAGAGTTTTTGGTTGGCGTGAGCTTGGTAACGGCCATGTCGGTTCCGAGGACGGTACCGAAGTCCTGACAGTAAGGAATGAATAAAGATTTACAACATCAGATTAAACTATTTAAGAGACGTGCAGACACAAGCCATCTATGAGATGCAGAACTTCCTTCTACACTGGCAATATCTACTTTATTATTTTTCATTTCTTTACTGGGAAAGTCCAACTGGGCATGGATCCCATTGTCAGCAGAGGCCCAAGGAGAAAAGCTCCACAAAGATTAGTGCAGCAAATATAATATCCATGTTAATAAGGTACAGTTTCAAGGCGAAGAAAGGAGCAAAAAGTAAATACAACGAGCACAGTGCGTTACAATACAGTTGAAAGGGCATCTTGTTCAGTCATTTGGTTACATTCATCAGTGGCAAGTACAGTAAACACACATTGATTAAGAGTACAGACAGGAGTTGTTGCAAGCTTTGACAGAAGGTTAAGGTATGATATGATCTAATTAAATGAAGCTACCTACCCAGGGTCAGAACAATTACATAACCAAGAACTATGTAAATGGGACTGGAGGAGTTTTTTTTAAATTATTTTTGTTTTCAGTGGTCCTAATACCTACAGAGATGGTATTCCATGCTTTTGCAACAGAAATGGAAAACATTTTGCCTAGGTCAGCCAGTGCTTTATTGGTGGACCTTAACAGTATTTGTTAGAGTAGATTTTAAGTAGACCCTGAAGTGCAGGAACTCTATCGGGATAATCTAGAATTTGATGGGGTATTGTAAGCTGGTTATATGTGAGCAGCTTGGGTAACTTTAGCTAGGATAGTTGCTTGATTGCTATGCAGTTATGTGTCGTGAAGGGTGTCAGTAGCATCCTAGCTATTTTATTGCAGCAGGTGTTTAGTTTGTTAAAGTCTGCTTTGTTTAGGCTGATGAGTATGGGGGAGGCATAGGACTGTGGATAGTAAATGGGCTCTTGCATTAGTGGCTTTACTGTCACTGGTGAGGTATTTTTTGCATCTATATAGGGTTCCATGTTTTTTATAGACTTTGTCTGTGCAATGTGCATATCGAATTTCATATTGTGATCTATGATGACCCCTAGAAGTTTGGTAAGTTGGACAGGTGTGATAGGGGTGTTATTGGCTGAGAATACGGTGAATGGTGGTATGGGGTTCTAAGGCTCTATTTAGAGAAACAGAATATCATTGGCTGTGTTTTATTGGGGTTAAGTATTACTTGAGAGTTAGCTAACCAGGTTTCAACAGAGGTAAAGGACTTGTGTCAATTCCTGGAGTTGAAGGAGTGAAGCAGTTTAGAGTGGAGTCATTGGCATACTGGACTAGAGTGGTGTGCCAGGTAGCTTTGTGGATTTGGTTGGTGAATATGTTGAAAAGAAGAGGCCCAAGAATGGATCCTTGGGGGACCCCTAGGGTGAGAGGTAGGAGGGGAGAGGAGGAGTTTTGTCATTTTACTGCTGGTTGGTGGTTGGTGAGATAGTCTTGAAACCACGTTAGTGTGGAGTGGCTGAGATTAAAATCGGAGAGAGGAGAAAGAGGTTTGGGATGGGAGACCGTACTGAAGGCCTTGGAGAGATCTAGAAATACAGTGGATACTAGGTTACCATTGTTTCAATGTCAGTTTACTGTATTGGTAAAGCTAATAAGGGCTGTGCTAGTACTGTGATTGGGACAGAATCTGTGCTGGATGTTGGTTAGCAGTTTATTAGTGAGGAAATAGTGCTTTATTTGGGAATGTATACATCTTTTGAGGATTTTAGATAAAGAAGATAGAATGGCAACTGCACAGTAATTAGATAGTTCCACAGTTACCTCCTTTGTGGAGTGGTATTATATGCAAAAGTGTATTTCTTGTGAAAGCTAACAGCTTATTAGCGGCCCAGGTGTCAAAATGGCAGCTGGGGTAGGGTGTGGGGGAGTGAAGTTAAAAGGGCTGCTTACCCTTCTCCAAGAGAAAAAGGTACGAGGCTGCTAGGGATGCACTGTATGTGCTGATATTGCTGTAGGTACACAGGAGGGGGGAAGTGACAGAAGAGAACACAGCAGTTTTCACTGCATGCCGTATATGGAAGTATGTGCATTGGGAAAGTGAAGGTCAGTGAACTCTAAATACAAAGATGGGGAGGGGGAGCATATGTATAAAAATACAAGAGAAATGCACTTGCAGGATGGATCTCTTGTCCCTAACCAACCACTGCCAAAGGGGACAAGGTGCAAAACTGACTGCCACCAGGTGGTGGGAGAAAAATGAATATAGGTGTGTGTGTGTGTGTGTGTGTGTGTGTGTGTGTGTGTGTGTGTGTGTGTGTTGAAGACTTGAGCAGACTCAGTGTGGTATTAGGCCAACAGTAATGTGTTCAGCAAAATAGAAAAAAGTCAATACACGGGCTTCAGCATAATATATTTTATTCTAAAATAAGTTTTTGAAAAAACAAAACAAATGACAAAATATATAAAGTAATTCAAGTATAAGAATGGTTGTTTTTTTCCTGCAAGTGAACTGTATAACAGCCTTAAATATGAAGAATTAAATGGCCTATGAAAGCAAACAGCATTATTAGAGTTTAAACAAACAGCAGATCAGAAGGAGAAGCCTCACAAACCTCTAGCATATTTTATGCGCTTATAAATCAAACAAATCAGATGGACATTGCTTTTAATTCAAGTCAAATGAAACCATGAAAACAGAAAAGTTTTTCCCAGTCTAAACAGGGATAATAATATACTCCTGTCACTGTTCACGTAATATACCAAAACATGCATTATTGCATTGTCTTAGTGACTAATACAATGCAACGAAGATGTCACACAAGCAGCTGGCATGTGCGATATTTACCATGAAAGTCAGTACAAAAGAGATTGATGTGACCCTTGCATTTATAGTCTTGCATGCGATGCCCAAGAGATGGCCGGAAGTAAGCGGAGTAGCATGATAGGTAAAGTAATCTCAGTCAAAACTGCATTCGGGCAGTATCTTACAAATACTACGTGAACTGTAACAAAAAATGAGAAATATTACGTACAACAAACCATGTGTAAATTGATAAAATAAAACATCTGCATCACTTGCATAACTTTTGTGAGGATTATTATTGGGCATCAGACCTACAATACATGTGCAGGAGGAGATGAATTGAGGGACACAGAGATGAGATTCAGTCAATTATTACAACATTGTCTGCTATGACAAAACATGCTCACACAATGTTTTGTTGGAATAAACAGGATGGCATTGACTAAACAGAGCAGTTTAGTCACACCTCCTAGGTGTGGGTGGACGGCCTAAAACATACTCTGCAGGACAACCAAAGCAAATCCTGTCTCGTCCACCTGCAGACTGAAAGATACCACATGACGGATGCCCAAGCAACAATGTCACAAACATTCTAGGTGAATACATGCTCAACTAAGGCTACAAAAGTACCTACGGGCTTAGTGGTGTGTGAGCCTTAGCCTTGCCAGCTAGTCCAGATATACTTGTGATAAATAAAAAAGCAATTCACTTACCCAAGTGTTTATAAATGGCCTGTTTATACTCTCCACCCTGATGGGCAACAAGTCATTGCCTCTTCTCTCCTCTCCCCCTTGCTAGTTCTTTTAGTATCCAGGCCACTAGTCAAACCCCAACACACACACACACACACACACACACACACACACGCACACACACACGCACACACACACGCACACACACACGCACACACACACGCACACACACACGCACACGCTTTATCCTCTAAAGCAACACCACACACACATGCATACACACATGCATACACACACACACATGCATACACACACACACATGCATACACACACACATATACACACACACAGGCTTTATCCTCTAAAGCAACACCTATCATACATGCATTCTACAGAATAATCTGGATGCATTATGATTAACAAGTTGTAAAAGGAACTTCTGAACTAGAGGAGGACTAATTTTACTTGAAATCAACAACCTATCCCATACAATCATTTAAAGTAAAAATATAAAATAAGGAACCAAATAGATTCTAAAGGATTCATGACTTGCAAATCCACACCTTAACTACAATCTCCACTGTGCTCCATTTCACCATACCTGGATTACAGATTTTCTATGCAAACCAAAAATGATATTGAGGAAGAGGCAAACCAGTGTATCTACTTAGAACAGCATTACTTGACAGCAAGTCAGCAATCTTATGTCATAACTGTCAAAAGACAGTGGGAGTAACCACCATCTGTCAGCGATGCTGGTTTACTGTAGCTGCTACTCTCTGACTTCCTGGCTTGTGCACCAAATGCAATGCCTTCTATGGTTGTCCAATAATGCAAATGATGTTCTTCGTCTTCCATTGCTGCAGTCCTGACTATTGGGTATAGTCCGCGTCCAGTCGGCCCGAATACCAGAGTATAAGGCTGACGTCGGTCATGGCGCCTTAGACTGACGTCAGTACGTCAGGGTACTAATGCGCATGACCGACGTCATATCCTCAGTCTTTTTTGCCGCATGGTCCGATGCAGAAGCAGTTTTGCGAGTGCAGGTTGGCGTTCTGAGATATTTCCGAAACCGGAGTTTCAGACCGAAACAGAGTTGGCTAAGTACCCCGTTGGGGAACATTTTAGTTTTTTCTTGCCTCAGTATTTAACCGGATGTCAGAAAAAGTGAATAACTGTATTTCTTGTGGGAAGCAGATACCGCATAGGGATTATCATACATTGTGTATACCTTGTTTAGGGCCTGAGCACGACGTTGTTGGTTGCCGTTCTTGTGCTAGATTTAACAAACGCACTATTAAGAGGAGGCTAGATTGTGCCAGGTTAGTGTTTGGGAAGCGTTGCAATTATAATATGCCGTCGGATGCTCCGACGCCCGCTTCATCCAAGAAGCGCAAGGACAAAACAGTGAAGCCTAGGGTTGATGAACCGACAGTCCTGGACGTCGGTTCTTTAGAAGGCTCAGTGGAGCCAGAGGTTTTGCCAGGAGTTTCCATGGAGTCTCAGGCAGAAACTTTACTGTTACAGGATGTGCCTTCTCAGGAGGTAGGCCAGACTGAGGGGGCTTCTCAGGTAACTGTTCTTCCCTCTCTTCCCAAGGTAGTTAGGGCCTCTCCTTCGGTTGCCAAAGCTTCTTTTAGAGGTAGGCCAAGTTCAGCTTCTGTGGGGGCTTCTCCTAGCATTTCGGGCTCTGTACCTAAGAAACATATGCTTAAAATGGCAGAAGATTTGATTACTATGATTAGAGGTTCTATGCCCCCGCCTGATAAGAGGCCTAGGGTGGAACAGGAGTTTGATAGTTTTGAACAGTGTTCACAGGCTTCAGACTCTTCTGCGGAAGACTTACAAGAGTATCCTACTTATTCTGATTCTGATGTGGATGATTCCACTCCTACAGCTTCTCCTCCTGAGGATTTCTCATTTTCAGAGACTCTGCATTCCATGAGGGAGCACTTTAAATGGGAAGGCCAGGATTACTCTGATTGCAGGAAAAGGCTTAGGGAATTTTGTTTTACCCCAGCATAGGCCCTTAGCTATTCCTCCTGTGTTGAATGTGGTGGAGGATGGTTTTGCAGAGGCTTCCCTGAACCCTGACTCCTTGCCTCCTGCTCCTGTTAAGCCTGATAGGTATTATAGGGTGCCCGAAGCTCATAAGTATTTGTTTAAGAGTCCTAGGGCGGACCCAGAAACTGTTTCTCAGGGGCCTAAAGGTGTTAAAGCTTCTGTGGTTAAAAATCCTGTACCCTCTGATAAAGAGGCAAGGGCTTTGGATAGGTGGGGAAAGAAAGTGTATACTTCTTCCACTCTAGCCATGAGGGCGTTGAATTGTCAGTTTCACATGCTAAAATATCAAAATTATCTCCTTTCACAATTGAAATCTAAGGTGGATGCTTTGGCGGAAGGTATTGAGTGTAAAGAGTTGCTGGATTTGGTTCATGTGTCTGAACAAGTGGGTAAGCATTCTTTGCAGTGTGGTTTTGATGCTGTACAGGCCTCCTCGAGGGTGGCTGCTACTAGTTCTGTTCTTCGCAGGCATGCCTGGTTGAAGGATCAGAATTTGGCTGAGCATGTTAAGACAAGGATTTTGGATGCTCCTTTACAGTCTGATGTGTTGTT
Source organism: Protopterus annectens (assembly GCF_019279795.1). NCBI lineage: Eukaryota > Metazoa > Chordata > Ceratodontiformes > Protopteridae > Protopterus > Protopterus annectens. The sequence continues at coordinate 1,580,400,489 of NC_056725.1, forward strand.
TGGATCGCCTGTGGAAGCAGTTTTAAAGAAAATGGAGGACAAAGCTAAGTCTATGCAAACTGTTAAAGATTTTTTGCAGGTGCAGCCTCCGAAGTTTAGTAGAAATTGGCCTGCTAAGGGGTGGACATATCCTGCTTATGATTCCCAGTCTAGGGGTAGGTCTAGGCGTGGTAGGGGCAGGGCTCAAGGTTCTTTTAGGCCTAGATCAGGGAGTTCACCTGCTCAGACTTCTGGTGAGGGCAGGGGTCAGTCCTTTCGTAAACAGACCCAATGACCTGCCTTTTCAGCTGCCAGTGGATTCTCGTCTGGCAGCTCCTTTGGGAGGAAGACTGTCTCTTTTCAAAGAAAATTGGGATTTAATTACTCAAGACAGATGGGTGTTGGATATCATTCATCACGGTTACAGATTTTATTTCCACACAATGCCCCCTTTCAAAGGCATGCCAGATGTTCCTCTTCCACAAAGAAAAGAGGCTCACAAGCAAGTTTCTCAGTTACTCCAGATGGGGGCCATTCAGCCAGTCCCTGTATCAGAAAGGGGCCTAGGATTTTATTCTCGCCTGTTCCTAGTACCAAAGAAGGGGAACACGTGGAGACCAATTTTGGATTTTTTTATCTGGACATTCCCAAGTTCAAGATGTTGACGTTACAACAACTTTTACCTCTGCTGGGCAAAGATCACTGGATGGTAACTTTAGATCTCAAGGAAGCTTACCTTCATGTGCCTATAAGGCTAAGTTGCAGGAAGTATCTGCGGTTTCGAACTGGAAATTCTCATTATCAGTTCTCTGCATTGCCCTTTGGCTTATCTACTGCCCAGAGTATTCACAAAGGTTCTGGCTCCAGTGATAGCTTATTTCAGGCTTCAAGGAATTCAAATCTATCCTTACTTGGACGACTGCCTGATTCTGGCTCAAGAAAAGGAAGACCTTCTACAGCATCTAGAATATGTTATAGCAGTGCTAAGATGCCTAGGGTATTCTGTGAACGAAATAAAGTCCAGTCTAGTACCCTCTCAAGACATGTGCTTTCTGGGTGTGAGACTGAATACAGCAGCCCAGATGGCCTTTTAACCCCGGACAAACAAAAGAGTCTGTCACTTTACTTCCATCAACTATCTCATCAGTCCGTGCTGACTGCAAGGACAGTCCTTCAAGCATTAGGGTTCATGGCATCTTGTATTCTGGTGCTTCCCAATGCCAAACTGCATATGAGGAAGCTGCAATGGTATCTCAAAATGTATGGACACAGCACTGCCAGGATTTGGACACTGTCATTCAAATAATACCTTGCCTTCAAAAGAATTCTTGTGGTGGGCTCAGGAATGTCACCTAAACAAGGGACTCTCTGTGACCCGGCCAGAGGCGAGTCAGATTTTAACGACAGATGCCTCGGACATTGCTTGGGGAGCTCATCTAAATGGAAAGTGGATACAAGACAAGTGGCCTGCCAGACTACAGCATCTGCATATCAACTTGAAGGAGATGTTAGCAGTCCAGTTTGCATTAATGGCTTTCAAGGAGTTACTTCTTCCAGGGCAGGTGTTGATTCTAACAGACAACACAACTGTCATGTGGTACATCAACAAAACAAGGGGGAACACATTCTTATCCTCTATGCAGGCAAGCAATGATTTTATGGGAGACTGCGTTAAGCTTGCAATTAACTCTTCAGGCAAGGTTTCTGCCAGGAGCACAGAACTCCTTAGCAGATGTGTTAAGCAGACAAATCATGGATCCCCACGAGTGGAAACTGGATCTTCATGTATTTCAGAAATTGACAGTGTCATGGGGAACTCCAGACATAGATCTGTTCGCTTCTCCACTAAACCACCAGCTGCCAAAGTATTGCACAAAGGGGTTTCATCACACAGCTTGGAAAGTGGATGCTCTGTCTTTCAGTTGGAAAAACCTTCATGTGTATGCCTTTCCACCTCTACCTCTTCTTCCAAAGGTACTATTAAAGGTCAGACAAGACAGGCCAAGGATGATTTTGATAGCTCCAGATTGGCCTCGGCAACACTGGTACCCACTACTACGCAGTCTGGTAAAGAAGCCTCCATGGCCTTTACCTCTGATTCCTCATCTGTTATCCCAGAAGGACGGTCATCTGCTCAATGTCAAGCTTCACTCTCTTCATCTAACAGCCTGGCATATTCTCTGTTGAAACACAGCAGGTCTCAACTTCCTCAACAAGTTTTAAATGTGATTATGGAAGCTAGAAGACCTAGTACAAGGAAGGTGTGCAGAAAAATGGAAGAGATTTTTATTTTGGAGTACAGCAAAGAATTTGGAGATTTCTGAGCCTAATTTGAGTGTGGCTCTTCAATATCTTACTGAGTTATTGGACAAAGGTTTGTCCTTCTCTTCCATTAAGATTCATGCTGCAGCAATTTCAGCTCACTATGATTGTGACCCACCATTGTTTTCGCATCCTTTGTTCAAGCAGTTTCTTAGAGGGGCAAAGAATATAAGACCCCACGTAGAGCTCCTACTCCTGCTTGGGATCTCAATTTTGTGTTGGAAAAACTTACTCTACAACCTTTTGAGCCTGCGGCTACTGCTGAATTGAAATACTTGTCATGGAAGACTGCTTTTCTGTTGGCTATTACTTCTGCAAGAAGGGTGTCTGAGTTGCAGGCCCTTATGGCAGTAGAGCCCTTTTGATTTTCCATAAGGATAGGGTATCATTACGTACTAATCCTTCCTTTATGCCTAAGGTGGTTTCTAGTGTGGCTTTAAACCAAACTATTCATTTGCCTACTTTTATGCAGACCCCCAAAATACAGGGGAAAAGATTTTGCACACTTTAGATGTACACAGGCAATTGCGATATTATTTAAGCAGGACTAAGGATTTTAGGCAGTCTCAGCAGTTGTTTGTTTCTTTTGCTTTGAGTTCACAGGGCAAGCCTGTGTCAAAACAAACTATTTCTAGGTGGATTGGCTTTTGCATTGCATTTTGTTATTCCCATCATGGCAAGGAGATTCCAGCTGGGATTAGGCCTCATTCCACTAGGGCTACTGCCACTTCAACAGCATTTCTAAGGGGTGGCAACTAAGGATATTTTGGAAGCAGCTACTTGGAGTTCAGTGCATACTTTCTCTAAGCATTATCACCTTCCTATCTACTCTAAGTCTAGGGCTGGTTTTGCCACAGCTGTTTTGCAAGGCATGTTGTCAGCTCCTACTTCTTTATAATTTGCCAGCCTCCCTTACCTCTGCTTTGGGATTCTACCCAATAGTCAGGACTGCAGCAATGGAAGGCGAAGAACATAGTACAGTTTTGTACCTACCATAAATGTAGATGTTCGAGGATTCCATTGCTGCAGTCCAATTTACCCTCCCTCCTTCCCCTCTGTATTTAGGGGTGGTTGTGTAGGTGAGTTTACATGCTTATATTTTTGTATATATTGTTGTATATATTGTACATGTTTTTGGTGCAGGTTTTTTGGCACTTGTCTTTTTAGGGTCTTCTGACATCTGGGGCAAGAAAAGACTGAGGATATGACGTCGGTCATGCGCATTAGTACCCTGACGTACTGACGTCAGTCTAAGGCGCCATGACCGACGTCAGCCTTATACTCTGGTATTCGGGCCGACTGGACGCGGACTATACCCAATAGTCAGGACTGCAGCAATGGAATCCTCGAACATCTACATTTATGGTAGGTACAAAACTGTACTTTCTGTGTTCCCACTATCAGATACCTACAGTGCATTCACTGCCTGGCAAGCCAGGTCATGCACACACACACACACACAAAGTTGAAATGCTACTTCATCTTGATACCTGTCAGAGTTGAGTGCTAGCCTTGCATCAGATGGCCGAGCTGGCTTTAGACTCTCGGGCCCACCCTTTGCAGTCAGTTCAAGCAAAGCTACAACTTAGGCCCAAGTCACCTGGGTCATAGTCAGGACTTTATCACTCTCTACCACAAAGCAAGCAATATTCCCTTCCAGTACATATGTGGTCTTCTCTAAACAGAGCTCACTGCCAACTCATGATGCATTTTTTTTCTAAAGTGTACACCAGAACACTGACTATTACTGTATCCTATAGTTTTGCTGCCTTCTATAGTGTGTGTGTTTTTTTTTTTAATATAGAAACTGTAACCTGCTGGAACCATTTCCATAGGACTCCTCTGAGAATAGGACTTCAAACAAATGCAAATATTCATACTGTGCAACTAAACTTGTACACTATTTGTTCATTTGGCTTCTCATGTTTTCATACATCATACAATGTTTGTATTTTGCACCTGGATCACTCCTCAAACTGGTGCACTCTAGGTCAGCACGTTAGCTCAGTCAACAAAGTCAGATACAATAAACTTCAATAGATAGTAGTGGGAACTGACAGCTTTAGGTCTGTATATAAATTAACTACCCATCCGCAGCACAGCATTAATAAAAATGCATTAACATCCAGGTGCAGACACGGATGCTGTGTGGCTATGGCTGACAAGACAGTCGGGATAGGAAGGAAGACGATTTAAAACAAAGTCACAGAGGTCGTACAACTGCTTATGCAAACCTGCAGGCCTGTGTACTATATAAGAATGTCACCAATTCATCAGGCTAAAGTTAACAAATGTTAAGATAAGGCTGGCGCCCAGCCCCAGCGATGGAATCCTACTGACAGTCCAACATCAAGCTCTTGATTTAGACGTACTTCATGCAAGTCCTCACAGTACACTGAAACTGATACAACATTACATCAGCGAACAGAAGTTTAAATATAGGGATGAGATTAGTCTTGACTTCAGAGTGGGAGAAGAACAAAAGGGGAGGATTTTCCTCATGGTGAAAAAGTAGGTCTTGTGCTAGTCATAAGTTCTGTATTTTTTTTTTACATTTGTTTTTAAGTACAAGTTGACTGCATTTCAAACTACTTTCATGATCTTTTATGATTCAGGTATGTGAGATGCAATCAGAATTACAAGCAAAACAAAGTTTTGGGAAAAAAAATCAGTTTGTGTCTAAACATGTGCCAAAAGTTAAAACAGTCAGCCTGGATGTATGTCAACAACTGTTTGTGACCACATTTGAGAAATATATGCACTACTCTGCACATTAAGGATAATCTACAAAGTACCTTGCCATTCCATGATGGTTTTATACTGTGGAATCCGTATACAACATTCGCCCTTATGTCAGGTCAAAGCAAGTAATAGAGCCCTTACAAGCATTATAAAAACAGCCCCGATGTCTGAAGGGAAAGGCTTTTATTGCACATCAAAAGTAGCACAGGTTAGTTTACAAGGCAAAGCTTAAAGCATTTGACTTTGCTCTTAACATGTGTACTGAACATGAAGTTAACACACTGATGTGGGAAATCCTTTCTATTTACAGCTAACACAAGAAAACATTTACAGAATAAAGGATGCAGGCTCACGACTGTGTCAGGTTCTTGTCAATGAGCAATGGCTACGTAGGTTTGGAATGATCGGGTGGCATGTGCTTTTGTGCGCTTTGTGCAAGTGTTTTTATGTTCAGATCCACTTTAGAATGGCAACTTAAACTTAAATGTATTTGGCCAATGGACCTGCCAAAACTGCCACCTATTTAAGTGAAAGGATTAAGTTAGAACACAGAACTTGGTACCTAAAGTCATGTCCTCTATGCCAAACTCATACTTAGGTCACACACAGAATACACAAAAGCCTTATTGTTATACACTTCATCCTACAATTCAGTGCTCAGCATAAACATACAGAGTTGTTGGATTCTATTAAACACATTAATTACCAAGCCACACATACAGTAAACAGAAGCATTCAATATGATGGAAACTCATTCCACAACATATTTTCAGACAAGGCACTATAAAATACAAATAAATACGATTTCTGTAAAATTAAAACAAAGACATACGTACAAACAAGCTGACTATAAATAAATACAATAAGAACAAAAGAAATTTACTCAAGAACAAAGAATTATTTGCATCATTTTCCATTAGGGACACAGTTTTCTTTCTTGTCTATCTTTCAACTTATTTACTAATTATTTGAAGTTGTGTTTGCCTTTATCCACTTTCCTAGCCATTCCTCCTACAGTCTGACAAAGTAACTGTCCCAATACTAGCACAGTGGGAATCACTGCTGCTTTACAGAACTCGGTTCTCCAGTTCAGTTCTCGGGGGGGGGGGGGGGGGGGGGCTCCTTGTACAGATCAGTTTCTCTGCCTTGCAACTAGGCTCTTAATTTTCTGTAGTCCTGAAAGGGATTAAGCAACAAATTGGAAGAAAGAATACAACCTGAACTGAAGGAAAATCTACAAGTGCAAAGCCAGCATTATTCATCTAGAAGTTAAAAATTTCATTTAAGTGATACATTAATTATGGGAGCAAATATTCTATGTGAAGGCATAAAAGCACAGAGAACTGACAGCACTGTACTACGGAAAAGTCTTTACTTTGCTAATAAAGGTCAGAAAAAAAGGCAACTTTGTTGGAGAAAACTGGTACAGTGACACTGTTTGTGATGTGCAAGGGACCAAATGAAATCCTTTGCTGAAATGGTATTTGCAGAAAAAGGGTTACAAGGCAATAATGGAAAAAGTATAAAAAGTACTCAGAAAAGGAAAGCCAGTTAAAAATGCACAATTTTTAAAATGCTTTTTTTATTCCAAAAGGCTTTATAAACCACAGCATAGGCTTCCTGCTTATACGACTGTGTTGTACTTTCATTGTTATTAAATGTGGTATACCTGCAGGTTCTCTTGTATGCAAGTGAAATGTTAGTCTGGGTAAGAAGACATCTAGTATGCAGCACGGCAGAATAGTTAAAGGCTGGAAAACACATGCAAAGGGTTGTTTGCAAGAAGAGGTGTCCACATCAGTGCCTGCAATCTTTAGATGTTCACAAGTTTAATTGTCAAGCTTAAAATCTAATAGCTTTCAAGGACCTTGGGCAGTTATCATCCATGCTGCCATTTATAAACAAAGATTATTTTGAATGAAATTATTAAATGATCTCTTATGACCAGAGAATGTTATTATATAGTCTTGTAAAGCACTGACCATAAGTTTTCCATTACTGATGCTTATTTTAGAATGAAGTTCTCTGATCTGGAGTTAACTTTCCCAGTGCCATGTTTCAGTCATAAACTTTAAAGCAGAATAGAATCAGATGCAGTCTTCCAGACCAGGCAACAGTCACCTCTGGGTAACCTAGAAGCAATAATAAAGACATCCAATTACTTCAAGTTTCCCATCCATCTGATCTTTTTAGTACCCAATTACATTTTTTCTTTGTTTAGGCAGTTCAGTCCACTTTGCGGCACAGCTACTGGTGATCACTGCACTGGTGGTCAAGGGACTAATTTAGTGCAACTCTGCAGTGCATTTCACCACACTGTCATACTGTACATGCCAGTGGAGCATTTTTGAAGGGTTTTTTTGCACTTTTCCCCACTGTGGTGCGACTGTGGAGCTGGTACATGTGATAAAGGGGATGTGCTTTCATAGGTTTCTCTGCTCACAGTTTTCAACATTTAATTTTCAATAAACAGTGAGCTGAAAATGTGTGCTGTGATGGCTCATAGGTTAAAACCCCATTTGGTGGTAATTCTATTTTCTGATAAACAGAGACCACAGCTAGCCTATTTATTACAACAGAAAGTTAAAAAGTGAAAAGTGCAGGGAGACAGAGGTACTGTAAAGAACTGGGTAGGATGGAGGGTGTAAATTATACTTGCTAAACATGGAGTCACTTTGTGGTGGGGTATGGAGTGTCAGCAGATAGCTGGATACAGATGCTGCTGGCAGGGGTTTAGTAGGACATATATCCTTGCTGTAGGAAGTATTTGGGAGGGGTTTAGTAGCAGATATATCCTTGCTGTAGGAAGTCTTTGGGAGGAGTTTAGTAGCACATATATCCTTGCTGTAGAAAGCATTTGCATGTTGCTTCTTTGCAGAGTAATTTTTTGAACTAGTGTCTGAATTCTTACTAGTGCATTACAAGATATTAAACTTGAGAGCACTCAGTCCTCAGTTTAGGGGACCATTCTGCTGAAGCAGTGGTTTGCCTTGTGAAGTTTACTGTGGAAACATTATGGGTGAGGCAGTGATTTCAGGTTGTATGCAGCAGATTTCTCTGTTAAATGGATGGCTGGCAACGCTGGAGATTTCTAGGTGTAGTAGTTTTTACGTAATGGACAGTAGAATCATGGTGCGTCTTTGCTTTACCTGAAACTATTTGGCTCTCTGTATTTTTAAACTCATCAGTGATGCTCTTTCTATAGTGCTAAGAAACACTGTTGGAGGTGGTCTACAAAGACGGGTCTTTTTTTAAGCAATGGGTTAAATGGGCAGGCAAGGAGTAGGAAGCGTGATTCTACCCCCCAAAAGAATCAAGTTTATTTATTTATTAATTGTGTGTGTGTGTGTGTGTGTGTGTGTGTGTGTGTGTGTGTGTGTGTGTGTGTGTGTGTGATATTGGAAGCCAAGCTTGGTATAGCCAGACACACAGATACTTGAATTAGTCCTTTTTCTAAGGGTTATTTTGTTTTGTGCCATAAGCTCTATTGATGTGGGACTGAGTAAAGCCTTTTTTGTGCAAAGTATCACAGATTTAATTTTGATAACGCTGAGAACTAATACGTCTCTGCTACTAGCCACTGCGAGTGTAAGTTTAGCTCATGTTCTAAGTCTTGTTTAATGCTGATGTGGCAGACTGGCTCATTAAATTACTCTGTCATCTGCACAGAGAATGGATTGTGTTTGAGGGATAATGAGATGGGAGGTCACTGAAGAAAAGGAATAGTAGCAGTGGTGGTGACAGCACTGACCTTTGCTGTGCCCCCCCCCCACTAAGCAATGCAGTAGATGAGCAAGTTTTGCTTAATGGATCTATAACACACGGAATTTTAAAAACCAGGGATGGTGTCAGTGCTGACTACTGCTCTTATTACTACATTCAGGACTTCATGGCTGACTATGTCAAAGGCCTTGGTTAGGTTTATACAAATCTACCCTGGTGAGGAAGCCTTTAACCACATCGAAGTATGGTGCTTGTTAAAGTGGAGAGGGCAGTCAGGGTGCCAAGTCTTGGTCAAAAGCCATCCTGTTTGGAAGCACAGTTTTAAGTATTCCTAACTGTGTGAGGCAGTTTTACAAATGTTCCATATGCATCTATTGACTCGTATGCATGCATACTGGACAAGAAAGGTAGTTTTACATGATCTTTGCATAGATACGAGATGCTACAACACTTGCTGTCCAATAGAAAAAGGTAGCAGTGCTGATATGGCTTCTTTTTATGTTACAAAAAAGAAAATATGTACTTACTTGGGAACTGATGATGAATGTGATAATTTGCTGGTCTGATCTTGTGTTTTACTGAAGACTTGATTCTCTAAGCTTCAGTTTCCCACAATGACGTGACACAGGTAAATGTACGTGGACAGATGTAGGAGGTATACACCATGTTAATCTTATTTCAGCTCAAATGCAATAGAAAGTCTCTCAAAAGTTGTTGTGCTCTACAATACTACTTCAGGCTTATCTGAATTTACGGAAGTGCATAGTTTGGGAGATTTGTGTCTGTACTGTCAAGTCTAGAGTTAAGTGGTGCATCATTGAATTTTGGTTGGTCTGAAATGGAAATAAATTTCACATTTCTGATGATGTCACAGCGGCATTGCACAGGCTGTGTTGTTAGAAGTTTTTGCTTAGTGGATACTAGGTCTGTACAGGAACATGTACAACACATTTATAAGTATAACCGAAGAAGAGAAATGCTTACGTTAATGCCAGAGTATTAGAACAGCAACAAATCTGTGATACAGCAGTAAGTATTTTACATGCTTTTTCTGAACATACCATTCTCTTCCTTATCCAGCTTAAAAAAAAAAAAAAAAAAAAAAAGTAAGAGAACACCGAATATAGGCCTCTGTGTTCACTTCAGCACAACACAGGGTTAAACAGGCCTAGGTTCATACACTTGATTGATGCAGTGGACAAGACGGAGTTGCGATACGTGTACTATGTTATGGATTGTCCCGGGGCGGGTAATACTATTTTTTATCAAATAAAATACATTGCATGACATTCTTGGAGTAGCACTGTAGAACCTTAATTAGGACAAACTGGCACAATCTACTTAAACAAGATTGGAAGCACTGGTCGGGATTTGTGTATGAGGAAATAAACGATCCATCTACATCACTACAACCCTACCAGACAGAGTATGAATGCCCGTTCTCCCTACTGCTCCCATCAGGCTCCTCAGCTGCTGCTACTCTATTCTGGGTCAGTTGGATGGGAAGCAGAGCTGTATCCCTCTATGCCACAGAACCAACTATAGCCTAGAAATATGCCTGACAGTAGATATGTGGAAGGTAGTGTTGAATTCAAACACTAAGAAATTCAGCAGCTTCTACTGTTTATAATTAGTTTCAAATTTTAAACAAAGTATGTCATTCTACTTATATGACTGAAAAAATTACATCTGGGAGACATTTAGATATTAATGGTTAATTTATAACAAACAGGCAGCTATGTTAATGTGTCTTTACACATTGGGCAAACTGTACATCAATACCCTGATTGCAGAATGCTCGTTCTCCAGCAGGGTATTAATGTACAAGTAATGCCCAGTGAAAAACGAGTCCGCCGCTTCACAACAGCTTATCAAGCTGCCGTGGAGCTTGGACTGAGGAAACGGAATGGGCGCCATTATTTTATGCTCACTAAAAAGGTATGTGCGTGTCTGTGTGTGTGTGTATGCGTGCATGTCAGTGAAAGCGAGCGAACCATTTTACACTTGCTAACCAATGCTTTTGCTGTTTAGAGTGTGTAAAATACAAAAATGTTTTTTAAAAAATACAGCGCGAGTGTGAGTGTGTATGCGTGTATGTGACTAAGAAACAGAGAGCGATCAAGCAAAACAGAAGAGTATGTTTACGTTTCTGGCTGCATGTGTGCGTGAATGCATGCATGAAAGCAGAGAGAGACTGTGTCTGTATATATGTGCGAGAGAGAGAGAGACAGAGAAAAAGCAAGAGTGATGTGTGTGTGAATGCATGTATGTAACCAGAGGAGACTGCCTGAGAGAGAGTGAGACTGAATGTGTGTATGAAAGCAGCTGGAGACTGTTAGAGATTGAGAAAGAGGGCGAGACCGATCTTGTGTGAGTGAATGTGTGTATGAAAGCAGAGGAGACTGTGTATGTGTGTATGGGAGAGAGAATGGTCTGTATGTAAAATTATTGTTTCACTTGCTTATTATTTTTTTAAGCACTATTACTTTTTATATATATTTGATGTTACATGCTTCCTCCAAAACCATTAACATATACTACAGCAAGTTTGAAACAGCAGGCGGAAGAACTATTTTACATTAAAAATATATTAAAAAATAATATAGTACTTAAAAAAATAAATAAGCAAGTAAAACAACAAATAAGCAAGTAAAACAACAATTTTACAGAGAGCCCATGTGTCATCGGGCCTCATAACACCCCTGGGCAGACAAACACACACCCTGGTAGGCATTATTGGCTTGCATATTTAGTTTTTTTTTTTTTTTTTTTTTTTATAGAAAATAAGTTCATCAGAACAGAAATAAATTGTGCTACTTGCACAAATTATAACACTTTAAGATAACTGCATCATATACCGGATCCAATTAATGTGCATTTCAGGCAGCTAATAAGATTTAGCTATTAGTTTCAAATAATCATGTAAAAAGATGGTCGTAAATGCCAAATCCTGTAGAGTATTTTATTTTGAAACACCACACAGCATTCACAAGAACGAACAGAAGGTTTTGTCATTTGATGTTTGGTAGAATCTAGTACATTCCGGTAAGCTGCTCCAACTCTTATGGACATTATCCATCTGAAGTCATGGTAAATGAGAATTTAAAGAGCAACATTAACAAACTACCGTATTACGTACAGACAGGACATTGTTTTCTATATGGAATTTTATACAGTTTCTCAACAGTATATGTGTCTCTCTGAAAGCCATGTCTGTAAACTATCAATTTCTTTTAGAGAGTCAAAAAACAAAATGAATAAATACCGTGATGTACAACAGATAATGTTACTGCAAACAGTACACTGAAAAAATATTTAAGACTAAAACTTTAAACAGCAACAGTTTAAGTAGTGGTCATGCAAGTGGAGGATTAGTGAAAACAACTCTGGATGAATAAAAACAATACTGTTTTTCTACAATCAAGAAAGGGGTGTACTGGATTTGAATTTAATAATTTCACTGTGCTACTGAATTGTTCATTTAAAAAGAGGAGCAATGATTTTATGGAAAAATAATTCTAGTATACCTAAAAGTATTCCTTCTTATAATGACAAGGGAACATTTGGTATGGTAATTCTTTACACTGATTTGGAACAAAGTATGCTAAGGAATACCTGAACATATGGTTAAATAAGATGACTGGTAGTGGTGTTTTATATACACCATTAAAATCTCTTCCTAAAATTAAAGTGCTACAGGGGAAAAAAAAAAGCGAGAAGCTAAGCTCCAGAAAAAGCTTTGAAAAGGACTGGGTACATTTAATGAATGTGAAACACCTAAATGATTTTGCTCCCATTACATTGTTCTTTAAATATTTTTCCTACATTTCTGAAGGTCAAGTAAATTTTTTTTTGTTATGAATGACTTGGGCTCCAAGACTGCCATTAAGTAATTTTTTAATTTCACATCCTTTTATGAGATAACAAAGCCATCATGGTCACTTTAATCTTTAATTATAAAAATAGTTATAGCTAATAAAATTAATTACTCGAGCAAATAAAATTAATTTTAATCATGGTTAAAGTTGGATTAATGACATCAGGTTAACAAGAGCTTGATTTCGGATTAATGAAGTCTTAGCTGCTTAACAGAACTGCACTTTGGTATAGTATAGTACAGTGCCGGATCTACTTCAGTAGATTGAATGCTCACATAATAAAAACGCAAATTACAGATACAAAAAGATAAAGTCAGGACAACTAAAGTGTATTATGTCGAGCCTTGCAAGAAGAAAACATGTACTGTGCATGTTAAAGATTAATAGGTGTTCAATGGAGATCGGGGAGCACTGACAAACAGCTACTCCATTATAACACTTCAATTAAGATAAAAAAAAGTTACTTTTTCAATGTTTTGGATTGGAGATCACGGTACACTTAGGACTGGGAAATTTACCCTTTTTCTCCACTGTAGTGTGATCTTGGAGTTTGTATATATTATTTACAGCAGATGTGGGGGGAGACTATCCCCCATGTGGGGGGCTGAAGGAGGCCTGCCCCTTCCCACAAAAACAGTTAAGATAAAGTGTTTAAATGGAGCAGCTGTTTTTGTCAGTGCTCCGTGATCTCCACTGACCTCCTATTAGTCGTTGACGTGTCTCGTTCTTACAAAGTTCAACATAAAATAGTTCTGTTATGAGTTTGCAATTTTGTCTCGGTAATTTGTGCTTCAATTACGTGAGCATTCAATCTACTGAAGTATATCCACAGGGATACATTGGGACAGTGTAATGGCCAAACTTCAAAAAGATTTAAATGTTGCTAAATGAAAAAACTACACAAAGAGGAATCTGTTTTTTTTTTTTTTATATGCAGTTAAGGAGTGAAATATGAAATATATTCCAAAAGAAGGAGTAGCTTTACAAAAAGTGAAAAAGCAGTCCTACAACATTACTCAATGTTTAAACAGCTTGGCAATATCAAATTTGATGTCAAGGATTAATAAGAAAATATTTATTCAAGATCTGGATAAAAAAATAGTTACTGACTAAACAGATCTGAATTTTTTTTAAGAAATGTTATGAGAATTACAATAATATGAGACTATAACATCAAACTCAAACAGGTGCCAGACGTATAGAACAAATGCACTAATGAGAATATCAGAAATATAACAAAACCTAGTTCAACCCTGGATATAAACGGACAGACAAAAATTAAGGAAAATAAAAATAAGTCACAGGAACAGATATGCAAGCTATTTCCAAAGAACAATAGTCAACTGAAAGCTAAAACTTTGTGTGCGCAAAAAGATGCAACTTCCCATTCTCCGAGGTACACATCAACGATCCCTATATTGAAGCAAGATTAAATACACTAGTCCATGTTTCTCACAGAAAAGTATTGTTACTAAATACTGATTACAAGACATTTATTGCCAGTTTTACCAACAAAACAATTAATTCTACCTATCTTAATAGCTGAAGATCAGACAGATTTTTACAATTAAATGGCAAACACAGAATATTAATACAACTGAATTTTGTTATAGCCTGAAAAATCTAGTCAAACAAGTAATTTATGCTTATTAGTTTGCACTGACAGTCAACAAACTGACAATATTGGTTTAAGGTATTTCTTTCTTTTTAACAAAACTACGAAAAACGCACAAGATGTCCAAGTAATATATTATGAAAATATATTTATTACAATTAACGTATTAAAAAAAAAAAGCAGAAAACAAAATTGCCATACCTCATTTGCTTTTGCAACAGAACTTCTGGTGAATTCGGTAAGACAGAACAAAAGTACAGAGGACCGTCAGTTAAAAGAAAACTGTTACGCTACGAGACTATTTGACATTTATGAATTACTACCTTTCATATTAAATTTTCCACATTTTACTTCACTTAGACTTTTCTAAAAATGCGTAATCGAACATCAGAATCAATTAAACAAAATTCCTACATCTGAATACAGATTAATTTCTGCAAAACTTGTAAAATATGACTAGCATTCTAAAGGTTTAACACGTTTATCTAATCTTTAACAATATTACATAACACCATTCAGTGTCATTACCCTCCATTACAGATTACAATTAATCAAATTGTTACTTGATGTAATCCTGAGTAGTACTACACCACCAACTAAAACATATTGAAGTAGTAAATAAAATGTTCGTATCTCTTTGGTAGCCACAGAACAGCATTTTGGTATCGCATAAAATGGTAAAATGGAGATGTTACATTTCCAGATGTTGAATGATGTATGAGGACTATTATAAAAAATCACACCTCATTTGATTATATTTGTCATACTCTGACATGAGAACAGGTTCAAAGAAAGCATAATGGAATGTTATGCAAAATCAGTCTTGTTTAATCAATATAATAAAATTACTACAAAAAAATCTAGGCATATTAATTCAGAAAATGTTACAGAAGAGTGAAAGCTGAGGGACTCTATATTTTGGATTAATGCTTGAAAGGGCATTACATTATAGTCCGTGTAAATCCATAAACAGATTGGGTCCTGGGGCTTGGCTATCCATACAATGCATCAGACATATCTATTAAATGCTGAGTATGACAGAGCTCAAACTAAAAAGAATAAAATCCTAGCTTATTAAAATATGTAATGCCAATATTACTGAATATAGTTAAGTCTAAACCTCTTCTGATATACCTTTATAAAAATGCACCTATTCAAATCATTCATAACAAGGTATATACCAGGAAATATATGACGCAGTTGATTTACTCGATTTCTTTTCTGAAATATATAGGAGTCATTCTGGGGCCAATTAAGAAAATAACTTCCATCCCCCCCCCCTTTTTTTTTTTTTTGAAACTATTAACATGGAAATATTTACACTGTTCTTTTACCCCACATAAAATCAGGAAAATAATAAAAATATATGCATTTAGAGATTAAATTGATCAAATGAGGTTTGGCAAGTTTTTGATTGCAACATGTCATTAGAATTTTTGGAAATATTTCAATACTATACTGTGGACTTAATTTTAAGATAACTAAACACTTGACATTCCCTAATGCTATGGTATGTGTTACGAAAGAATCAACCACCACTCCCTTGGTGTCCAGTAGCTGTAGCCAGAAAGATAATTTCTATAAAAAAGAAATCTCCTACCATTGCTCCTTTCACTGACTTCTTAAATACAACCACTATTTGATACAAAACAGAAACTGATACCATTGGATTAAGAACAGAAATTCTAGAATTATAAACTTTGGCCAAAAATGGTATTATTACTAGAGGGAGGTCTATCATATCAATCCTGCAAGGGGAGTAATGTATTGGAAGTAAAGCTTTGTGATGTTTGCATAGAAGAGAGCATGAGAGGGGAGGATATGATGGGAGTATTTATTTTAGTAATAAAGTGAAAGTAAATGTTTTACATTGTTTGAGCTTGTGGTTTATCCCGAAAACCATACGGTGTCTTGGATACCGGACAGATTGTTTGACAGAACTCCTGTGATAAGAGTCGCATGTCCTATTTCTGAACGCAGAAACAGGTACCAGTGGTATACCTGCAATCTGTTTTTCAGACTTTAAGGCCAACTCTTCTGGCTTGTAGTTATTTTAAGTTTGTGAATGACTGTAAACTGGGTGATGGTTATGGTTTTCATTCCTCCACTAACAGTTGTTGTAATATGTACTATGTTGTGTTGTTATGTTAACAGTTGGTGCAAGGACAATGGTCTCAAGCCAAGTGTAAAAAATGTAGTATAGTTCATTTTGGTTAACAAAACATTTCCATGTCCTACTACATAGGTGAAATAGCTCTCCATTTAGTAGGTGTCACAGTGACTGCAAGCAGTCTTGTTGATAATTCCTTATCTTTTGACCATCATGTCTCCTTAGTAATTTGGAAGTCTTCTCCGGATCTACTGGAAATGCTTATGGAAATTACTTGAACTAGGTAGAAGTCCTAATCCTCCTTTACTTGTTTTTATCCATTATTGAATGTAATGTCACTTGTAAAACATGAAGTACCATCCAATGATCCAGACTGCAGTCAGCCTTGGCTCCACATCTCTCTGCTTCTTGCCTTTATGTTATAAAACCTGTACCTTTACTGGTTGAGTCTCAGTGCCGTTTTTCAGATCCTCTGCCCTCTTTTTATTAGTATACTGGGTTTTACAGAGAATGGCAACCATTTTCAGTGAATGTCTATATATTGCAACAGCAGAACTGACTTTATGTGATTCCGGTTGTAATTATTCAAGCAAATATTAGAGATTTGTTCTTTTCTGTCAAAAAGTCCCTCACTAACACTCTTCAAGAGAAACCTTGACGAGTGGATGGGTAACAGAAAATACACCCCTGGGATCACTTCATTGGCTCTTCTTGACAGAGGCTTGGTTAATTAATCAATCAATGGGGTGGCGAAAGCTGACACACTCTGGCTAGGCTTATAAATGCCCTCTGGCAGATAGCCTAGTACCTACCCATGAACCTATGAACAAATATTTGATGTATGGTTTTGTTAAATTATAAGATTTTAATCTAGGCTCTACTCTTGCTAAAAGATATACACAGTATTAATGACTGTTCAGTACCTTGACATGCTACATAAATAGTTTAAACAGTTGACAAGAAAATGTTGAGTTATTTCAGTTTATCTAGAACATAATAGCTGGTAAAATTAATATACTTAGTTAAAATTTTAATGAAAAGAATACCATACTAAATGATTGTAGGACATGAATGCCAAGATTACACTCAAAAAATCAGGAAAAAGATAAATGTGTTAACAGCTTCGGCGAGACCTGACTATAACAGTACTTAGGGGTGCTTAATAATAAAGCAACCGCAACAGTTGCGATGACTGGATGTCACACTAGGGACAAAACAGCGGACACGGTCTGCTGGCAAAGAAGAGCAGAAGGTAAAACAGCTTGTTTGTACCCGTTGTCCATGCCTGTCAACTGTCCCCATGTTTGCCTCATTTTTGCTCTGCCTCTCATACATGTTGTGATTTGTTGGTAAAATCAAGGACTGCAGTCAATCAATAATGCCAGACAGAGTTTGACACTACCCATTGTTTAGAAAATACACATTGATGACACTACCCAATGTTTAGAAAATACACACTGATGCAGAAACCTGTTTTTCTATTAGTTTAAGTGAAAGAGAAATGTTTAAAAACTGCTCCACATTACAATTCTTTGTTGTCTCATTATTTCTGGATCTGTCCAAAATTCAGAAGTAATGAAGCTATAACAGCATACTAAAAAAAAAAAAAAAAAAAAAATTAAATTTTATTTCTCTATTTGGGATATGCCATGGAGATGCAATACGGCAATGGAATAGTTTGCCTTAACTTGTATTATTATAATGCCTCAACACCTTCTTCTTTATTAATACTCTTGAAGAAGCCTGACTACACAAATTAGGACCCAAGTACATTCAGTATTCCTGAAATTAAAATTTGCTTAATTATCCCTCCTTGACCAGTGCACCAACTCCAAAACCTCCTGTAAATCGGAAAAAAAAAAATAATATACGTTTTGGTAAAGCACTGAAAGTACCTTTCATACTACCTGCATACACATAATCTTTAATACATGCTTAAAGTCTGCTCATGAGTTTCTCAGTACAACAAGCATCACTATCAGTTCAGGTGCCTATGTAAACCTTACTGAAGAAATTACAATCTAACTCAACCAAATTCACCTTTGTTAAACGTTTAAGTACTGGATGATCCAAGTCAATCAACTGCATTAGAATCAACACTAAATTAAGATGCATCTAGAAATATAAACTAAGAACATATTACATCAATGACATCTAACAAAAATAAACAAAATTAAACCATGACTGATTTTTGACTTTTAAGTTTCGTAAATGTAAAGTAGCCACGTTTTACACAATTTTAAATATATGCCATTAAAGGTATTTACATCAAGAAATGAAATAATGGAAACATAACTATACCCCACTGAAAATATATAGCACAAACATAGTCTGAAAAAAGAAAAAAAAAAAACAGATGGAAAATGTGAGCATCTTATTGCAAATCTTCATGACAAGAATCATGTTAACACACTTGAAATCAAAAACTATAAGCTGATCTAGGACAATATCAATTTCCAAAGACATGAAAGTCCAAATGACAAGGATCTGTAAAAGCAGACATTCTCAGTTAAACCTCAACAAGGATTAATTTGTAAGGACTTCACACCACAACTTACCACAAAATGTAAGAAGCTACTGAGTAGCAATTATGATGTTAATGACCAAAACATTTTATTATGCATCACTTGTCAGAGGTTTAGTAATATCAGACATGTCTCAGTCATAAATGCTTGTATAAGTGAATGTAATATTCTCTGAAGTTCACCTGCAACCATTTTGCTTCTGAAGAGTGATCTTTTTACACTGGAGTAGCATTTTTAAGCTGCTAAGGTTGTAATTCATTTTCAGAGACTCTTACAATTTAGGCATAATGAGCAAGGATTTTTTCTCTTTACAGAGAAGTTATTGGACTTGCACAACAGCCCTCTAAATGGGCCCACAGATTCAATATATACTGAGGGACTTGGGTAACCTATGACATGGATATGAATAACTGATTAACAAAAGAATTTATGCAGCTTATGTAGAACGAAAGAAATGTCTGGCAGTTAGCAAAAAAGATTATGGCACTGACCTTTTAAAGAGCTCCTTCCTGAACTCAGCTGGTACAGCGTTTCATTCCTTGTACCTCCAACTTGCCTACTCTGAATCTGAGGGGGCATTCAATGGGCTAAGCGGTCAGTATACATCAATAAGGAAAGTGGTCAGATCTGCTTGGGCAGTTTTCTCATCTGCACAAAGTGTACACTGCACGTTTCTGTACAAAGCAGCAAAAGTGAAAAGCAATGTAAACATGAAAATAACTGAAATGTGCATTTTTGTTGTGCTGGCAAATTACAACACCGTTTCTTTCAAACTTGACAGCACTGCCTGAAAAAAGGAAGACTAATGCCAAGCCAGTATTTGGAAAATTGTGTTTGACATCTCTTATAGTCATTTCCTAGATGCTTGACATTAACTGCATACCACCAGACAATTTCCTAATCTGCATTAAATCTGACCAGTTATTTCTAATACGTCACTAATGATCAGCTATCATTGTGAGCAGCATTCTTGATACTTCTCCGTAAATAAAATAAGAAAAAAAAAAGAACATGGCAGACTCTTCTCAATGAGATCTAAACTTACTAGAATATCAAGCTTTGTACAATCTGAATCTGGGATCTCAATGGGCAAGCAACTCGACTCAGCTGTGGGTCTCCAAGTTTGCAACACTCTCAAACTGCCTACATACCAGTAAGCGCCTACTGTGAAAGTCATGTGATTCATTTAAAAGAAAGATTCACAAAAAAGCAAGCATAAAACAAAACAGCAAACAAAGAAGTTGAAAGAAAATGTGTGGAGGATACAGACCTCTTCAGCTGGTAATCCACAAGGCATTCTTTTTCCACAACGGCTTCTTTTTTGGTTTCTTTTGAGCAGTGTTACAGCATAACCCATAGACGACTCATTACACACTAGCTTAGATACTACAGACAGATGTCAGAATTTACATTCCCCTAAAATGAACCCTAAACACACAAGCTGCTGTTTTTGTCTAGAACTGCTTCTACCATTTCAAAAGACGTGTTCATAACAAGTAAACGAGTCCACCACAAGACTTGTTTACAAAGCAGCATTTCACAAGAGTAACTCACTCACACAAGCATTTTTAACCCTCAGTCATTGAGTGTTGGGTGGTATCAATTAGGGTTCTAGAGGTTTCAGTATAAAATGTTGCATATGGCTGTGTCTGCATGGTGTGTCTGCATGGGTTAATACAAACAAGAAAGTTGTGAACTGTTTGAAACAAGCGTACTTCAAAGTTATGCAGCGCACTGGGAAGAAACCCACACTGCTACAACCCAGATTCAGTTAGTAGTCCTAGCAATGAAGAAGCTAGCTGGAGAGAAAGAGAGAGAGAGAGACAGACAGACAGAGGACAAGGTAGATCCTCCTGTTCGCTTTTACTGGTAGGAGGGAGGGATGAGGGAATGTATTCCAGGATGAATGTCCTGCCTACTACACTCACTTGAAACATCTGCTTATTAAGGGAGGTCAGGCTGCTGGTGATAACATGGAAGCAGTTACCAACTGCTTGCATGGCCCTTGCAGACTACACAAGCCTTGGGACTTTGTGGGTTTGACAAGGAACAACAGGGTTAAAAATGATGACACAGCTGCATGGGTAATGGCCAGAGTATGGTCCCACCCTCACTTCCTAAAGCAAAACAAGCAGGTGCGAGCTGTTGGGGCTGTGACTCTATGGTCAGCAGCCACAAAGGAAGGAAAAAAAAAAAAAAAGAGAGGCAAGAGAAAGTACTAAATCAAATATGGATCACATAAGCAAGACAAGCAGCAATTACATTTTACTAAGCATGTGACCCTAACATTATATTTCCCTACATTACAGGATTTGATATTTGAGGAATAAGAAAGATAGAGGTGAAACATACAGTGAAGTGAGGAATGTACAGTTGTGTAAAATCTTATCAATGGTAGATGTCCTTCTCTTCCCTGCTGCAGTATTCATAACATTGCCAAGGGTGGCCTGGCATCAGACCAGTACATCAAAGCCTTTAGGTTGCTTTAAGGTAGCCGTACATCACATGTAAGCTCCTTGCATAACGTTGGGCATAAAGGTGACATCCTCAGAACTAAAAGACTCAGTAGGAATGCCAGTCCAAGAAAAACAGAAGTAATCAGTACATCCAAAAGAAAGGACTGGGAGCAGAGGGAGGGAGTGAACACTACAACAGTGAACAGCAGTACATCTACCATTATGTAAGATCTTACACAACTGTCCTATGTCATTCCATATCACCATTGCAGTATTCATAACAGAGATAGCGCCAACGCTCAGGAAGAAACTTGAGAGGAGGAAGGACCAACTGAGCCTTCTAGGAAGCCATGAAGAATGGCCCTAGCAAAACCAGCTCTAGCTCTGGAGATTTCACCAACTTGTAGTGCTTAGTAAATGTATGCACAGAAGTCCAGGTAGCTGCCTCAAGAAAAGAGTTAGCATCCAAACCCTTGAAAAGAGCATCAGAAGAATCATCATCCCTAGTAGAATGAGCCTCAACAGGAAAAGAAAGGCTATTTACCATGTTAATAACAAAAGGAAATAGGTTTTGAGATCCAAGAAATAATTTGCTTGGATACAGCTACTCCTAGGGAATCTCGGATGAAAAACTGATCAGATTTCCTAATAGTTGTAGTCTTATCCAAATACAAATCAGAGTTGTGCATGTACATTCAATGTGTGCAGTTACCAGATTGGCAGTTTGTGGAAAGGTGAAGGGAAAAAGTGGGCAAATGAATAAACTGATTAAGAGAACTAATTAACCACCTTAGGCATAAAAGGATTAGTGTGCAAGGATCCCCTGTCTTTATGAAACACAAAAAAAGGACGACAAGTCATAAGGGCTTGAAGCTCAGGCACCCGTCTGGCAGAAGTAAGGGCCAACAAAAGAACAGTCTTCCAAGAGTAATGTTGCAAGGAAATTAAAGCACCATGCTCAAAAGGAGCCACAGTCAATTTTTCCAAAACAAAATTAAGATCCCAAGGAGGAGGACAGGTTTCTTTGGAGACCTAATATGAAGAAATTGTTTACCTTCAAATCTGGAAGCCAAAGGATGAGAAAAGGGCAGACAAGCAGAGATAGCCAATAAGTGAGCCTTAACAGAAGAATAAGCCAAACCAGCATTGAACAATTCACACAGATGAGAGAGAACCAAAGGAACATCCACAGAAAGTGATCAGGATTACGAGAAAGACACCAAAACAGGAAACTTTTTTCCATTTGGATAAGTAGGATTTCCTAGTATTGGGTATCCTGGCCTCCTGCTGAACCCTAAGAATGTCCTTAGCAAAAAGGATTTTGATTCTGCATAAACACCCATCACCCACACTGTCAGCTGAAGAGTGGACAGGTGGGAGTGGATGAGAGATGCCTTGGTCTTGTGCGAGTAGGTCCACCCTGTGAGGTAACTTGTGAGGACTGCCCTTAGAGGAGGGAACCAACGGTGTCTCAGGCAGGAGAGAGTCACCAACAATATTTTGGGAGTATCCTGTTGAGTTTTCAACTGGACTTTTGGAATGAGAGATAGGGGAGAGAACGCATAAAGAAACATCCCTTTCCAAGAAGAAGACAGGGCATCCACCTTCCAGACCAGAGGACCTGGGACTCTGGCACAAAATAGAAGAAGTTGTCTGTTCAGAGGGAAGGCAAACAGATCTATTTGAGAAGTACCTCACTGATGAACAATGTCCAGAAACACATCCCTGTGAAGCATCCATTCGTGGGATTGAGTTAAGGACCTGTTCAGAGCATCTGCCATGATGTTTTGACCTGAGGGAATGAAAACTGCCTGAAGAGTCACTCGATACTGGACAGCCACATCCCACACCAGGACTGCCAACTGGCAAAGAAGGTAAGACCTTGTCCCTCCCATTTGTTTACATGCCACATCACTGTGGTATTGTCTGTAAATACCTTGAGAGGTCCTGGGGAGAAGACTGAATGAAAAGCCTGAAGCACTAGCAGAACAGCTCTCACCTCTGACATTTATATGCTCTTTTGAAGAGGTGACCACACCTTCTGCACATTTAGGGAGCCAAAAGCTGCTCCCCATCCCACATCTGAGGTGTCTGAACAGCTCCTGGGAGGGAAGAAGGGGCTGAAAGGGGAGCCCTAGATTTTAAGACAACTGCTGAGTCTACCAGTGAAGATCTTTCTTTAGGCAAGGAAGAAGAGGAACTACAAAAAGTGTACAGGATGCACATGTTGAAGCAAAACAGACTTCAGAAACCACTGAGCATAGGGAGGGTGGATGCCATAAATCCCAGAGCTCTCGGAAACTCCCTGGCTATGACAGAGGTCAGAGGAAAAAGATTACAAAAGGAAATGAGAGTCAAGACCTTGGGAGGAGCAAAGATGCCAGCATGGGCACCATCTGAATCCTGCACTCCAGATAAAACATGGTCGAGAAGGAGTCAGAAAATTCTTTTTGAACTTTATTGTGAACCCCACACTTTGCAGAAGGAAATTGGCAAAATGAAGATTTTGTGAAAGATCTCTGCAGAGGGATGCCTGAAACAGAAGATCATCCAAGTAAGGAAATACTTGGATCCTGTGAATCCTGCAAAAACGCAATCAGAGGAGCTAGGCATTTGGTGAATACCACTGGGGCAGTAGAGAGGCCAAAGGACAAAGCAGAGAACTGAAAATGACATGAAGCAACAGAGAAACGTGCAAACTTCCTGAACAGGGGATGAATAGGGATATGGATGTAAGCATCCCTGAGATCCAGAGAAAGCAAAAAAGCTAGAAGTAGAAGCAAAGGGAACAAAGTCTGAAGGGATAACATTCAAAAGGAAGGAACCTTCAGAAAAACATTCAGGTCAGAAAGATCCAGAATGGGCCTCCAGGTGCCCTCGTTTCTGGGGCCCAAAAAACATTCAGAAATAAAACCCTTTCCCCTTTGAACAGCTGGACCCTCCTAAATATAGCGCCTAGAGTCATCAAAAGATCCTGAAGCACCTCTGAAAAAAAGCCCAACTGTTCTTGAGGTGGCTGAGGAATGCCCATGAAGGGGGTCCATGAAATATCCTTGGCAAATGATGGAAATAACCCAATAATCTTGGGTTATGCTTAACCAAAACAGGGAAAGATGGAGAAAGAGGAAGAGGAATGTGGCTGGGAAGAGTCTGCCAGTCAAACAGCACCTGGTTCATCAGGAAAGGAAGGCTTCTGAGCAGAAGGGGTCATAGGAGGTTACTAGGCTAACGGCTCTAGGGCCCTTACAAGCCTAACCAAGTACAACCCTTGTTTCCAAGAATATCAACGTATTAAACAAAACTAAGTCAACAACTACTGCCCCTGTCCAAGAGGGACACAGGTGAAACTCCCAGGGGGATTTTGCAGTTTCCCATCCTTTCATTCAAATTACACATAAAATAGGGTCAGCAAGGTGCCCTGCTTCACCTGAATTGGAAGTTTGTTCCAGAAGAGAGATAACTTCTGTGAAACATATCTATCTCTACAGCAAGTCATGTTTATGTCACATTCTAGGTCGAGTTTCCTAGAGAGACTGCATCTTACACCATTTGATTTATGAATGTGCAGCATTTCCATTAGAGCAGGATCTGAGATTGCATTATATGCAAGTCAGAGATCACCTCTGAGTAGTCTGCAAGATACAGAGTATAGAGACAGTGATTTCAGTCTGTTAATGTACGACGTGTTGAAGTGTAAGAAACCTTTGAGGTCTTTCCAGTCGCTGCAGGAACCTGGTAGCATGGTACTATTACTGGCCTTTCCAGTCACTGCAGGAACCTGGTAGCATGGTACTATTACTGGCCTAATGAGTGAGGAGTACAGGTAATGCAATGCCCTTACATACGAGGTGGGTGACGTAGAAAGCCTTTCTTACCACTGTGGAGACATAGCGGTCAAGGAAAAGGTTGCCGTTGACCTGTGTGCCCAAATCTCTCACCACTGACTGTGTGCTTAGGGTGTTATTAATGTGGTAATCTCACCCTTGCTGAAGGGGATGATGATGCTTTTTTTTTTTGCATTGTTTTAGGCCATGACTTTGTCACCAGTCACGTGTCTGTAAATCCCTTTTGTACGATTTTGACATTGCAAACTGGATGCAGTCAGAGTTCCAAAACAATCATCAGCAAACTTGGTCAGCCATAGGTCTTCTCTATTAGCTTGTACATTCAAGAAGTAGACTCCATAATATAGGGGCTCCAGCACCAATCCCTGTGGAAGACTACTGGTTACAGATCTGCTGGTAGAGGTAAAGTTACTTACTCTGACTGTTTATGTTCTTTCAGTGAGCCAGTCTGAACCCCGACTGACAATATACAAGTTGATCTCCAGCTGGGTGACTATCGATGATGCCAAAGTGTGGAATAGTGTCAAAGGCCTTGGCCAAGTCGGGGTAGGCTGTATGCATGGATTTACCTTCGTCTAGGGCTTTGGTGACTGTCTCAAAGTCATCCACCAAGCTCAAGAGGCAGGACCTCCTTTTAACGAAGCCAAACTTGGTCAGGTCAAGCATTTGAGGTCTCCTATACCTTTGTTAAGGTCCACGATTATTCCTTCCATAGTCTTGGAGATTGTGCTGGTCAGGCTTATGGGTCTATAGTTCCCAGGGTCTGTGGAGGCACCTCATTTACGTAATGGGATGACTAGTGCAGTTTTCCATTCAGCAGGTACAAAACCAGTGCTTAGACTGTGGTTAAGAGAAAAAGAGAGAGAGACAGACAGTACCCAGCGATGCAGATAGTTCCCGTTTTAATCCATTTAGAATGCAGCCTGGAATATTATGAAGCCCCATTGAGGCTTGCCGGGGAGGGGGCACTCCTACCACCTTTTTTCCCTTTAGGAGGATGACAAGACTGCCTTCTAACAAAAGCTAGTTTAGTAGGGTAGTTCCTCTGGAACTTGGGCACTGGTCAAACAAAAACGTTTGAGATCCTGTAACTCCTTCCCTTTCTCTTAGACGGACTTAAATCAGCTGCAGCAGCACCACACAAATATTTGTTGTCCAGAGGAGCATCTATCAACTTAGCCTTAATATCATCAGGCAGAGGTTGAATCCATATCCAGTAATATCTCCTCAAAACAGATCTTGAAGCAGCAGACCTAGAGGAAGCATCTGCTTAATTATAAGGACACTTAATGAAATGGAGAGCTACCTGGGAAGAAGCCCCTAACAAAGACAAGGCAGAAGTCTTATCCTCAGAATCAGGAAGGTCAGAAGTAACCTGGCAAGCCTGAGAAAGGAGACAAAAAGTATCTGGTCATAAGAGTCTGATAATTAACAGCCCGAAAGGCTGAAGTATAAACGGTGTTACCCAGCCTTTCCATAGTCCTGCTATCCTTATCACAGATAAGAAGCTTAGTTAAGGGCAGTAATTTAGAAGGCTTATCAGATGTCACACAGACCAAAGGGTCAGCAGATAGATACTTGTAAAGGAATCTAAAGTCATCAGGCACTTGATAAAACCAGTCAGTTTTTTTTTTTTTTTTTTGGAGCTGAGAATCTAAGGCCTGAGAAGCAGAAGAAAAAGCATCCAGTAAAGCAGACAAAACAGGAGGAACAGCAGTGTCTAGGAGACTCCATCTGAAGGAGCTCATAATATCTCCTCTGGACATCAGAGACTTGGGAACAATCCCATTTAAACAGCTCCATCATTCTAGCAATGGCATTCCTAAAAGAAATCTCCTCAAAAGGAGACTCAGGACTAGCAGACTCCTCTTCCTCAGAACTGTACTCTAGAGGGGAAGGAATCTGGGTAGAATTGGCCAAGGATTCCTCATCCAAATCTTCCTCTTCTTCAGAGGAATCCTGATCCCTAGATCTCTTGAGAGGGAAAAATGACCAAGGAGGAGCCAGAGACCCCCCCCCCCCCCGAGGAGGGTTTAAGGCCACAAGGACATTAAATAAACCCTTTGTAAAGTTCTGCCACTCACTTAATTTTTTTAAGGAGACATTCACCTTATGAAACTTTTTTTTTTTTTTTTTTTAGGGGGCACTCACCTTATGAAACATAGACTGCTCCAATGTCGGGCTATACTCAGTAATCATAGTCAGGACTTCCTCCCTCACCAGTATCTGAGGACCCCCCCCCCCAGGCCCTTAGGTGATAATCAGACTTGACTCCCCCTGAATGCCCAGAATGGACGTTTGCAAGGCCTCAGAGAATGTGCAAGTAGCCTGATCCATGCTGGCTTCTGAAACAGTCACGGCAGAGAAATCTAACCCAGAAACTGAGTGAACCTCTGGGCTTTCATCAGTCCCGAGAGAGACATCCGATGCAAGAGGCACAGCCAAAGAATCGGACCTAATTTTTCTGGATACCTTCCTCGAAGATGGCTGACCCCTCAGGCCTGGAGGTAACCTCCATAGCATCTTTTGCTAAAAGTTTTAGATGCTTGTTTTCTAAATAAATACCGATGGATAAAAGACGACTGCATAAGGTCTTTGGCACAAAAGCCTGACAAATACTGCAGGACGTATGACCATGAGAAGCCCCTAAATAAAACAAGCACTGCTTGTGATGGTCTTTATGGGGAATCTGTCTCCCACACTGGCATTTACCCTTTGTGGAGGACACAATACAAAAAGCAAAAAGATAAGTAAAAAAACTAACAGTGACTGACCTGAACAGATAAGTACACCAGCAATGACTCGGGCAAGCAAATCAATGATCAGACATGGCATTTGGACTGTCGGCAAAGAAGTTCTAAGGATGATATGTCCAGATGTCACCTTTATGCCCTACACTATGCGAGGAGCTTACGTGTGACATACAGCATACCTTAAGGCAACCTAAAGGCTTTAAATACAGGCCAGATGTCAGGCTGTCCTTGACAGGGGATCCCTTCAGTTATGAATACTGCAACAGTGGCATGGAAGGACATGCATATAGCTCCATTACCCATTAGAAAAGGAATTGATGTTACCTTAACTACCCTTAAAGCAATGTGCTCTACCTATGCATATTTTGTATGCACACATGCACACACACCAAGAATGCATTGCATGATCACTTATACGAATGAAGTAAGGCTAATGACTAATGCTATAAACCAGTCAAGCCAGATGAATGGTACAGAGGAATAAAGATCGGCTTATAGTCCAACAATGATTTGTTACTAAGCTGCTTGGAAGACTGCAGGGAGACATCAGAATAAACACAAAATGCCAGCTTGCCCATCTGCAGAACAGGGTAGCCACTCAGTTCACTGATGCCAAGCAGAAGATGAAGAATGCCACAAAAGCACAAATGACCAGGGGACATGCAAAGATCTGCTAAACAAGAAGTACACAACAATACAAGTTATGGCACACGCATAACAGTGTACAAAGTGTCATCACTAGCCCTACAGAGCCAGCCCTAGTGGCATACGTGTTAGGACTGTGGGGCAGTGATTCAGGCCAGCCTGTGGAAACCCCTCATGACTGCCTGCAAGACAGCCTTGCTACAATTAACTGAAAGGAGGAAACAATGACCTCATTAGTAACAGAAGGCACCAATAATCATGGCCACTACCCTCTGCATGGGAAGTTACAGATGGGGAACAATCCTCTATGACAACCTTGAAAAATTATCACTGCCATGGTGGTCAATATTTCTTAGTGAGCACTGAGGGCCTGGAAGGGGCACAGCAAAGGTAGTTTGATAAAGTGTACATAAAATCAGAAAAAAGTGTGAAGGGCTCTTATTTTTTTTAAGACACAATGCTCATGTGGAGAGCCACTTTGTATTTTGCAACAAGGAATTGTGCAAAAGCAATCAAACAGAAAAACAAAATGCAACTAAACCAGTTTTTCTTAATGAAATCTATATGCCATTAAAGGAATTATGTAATGAGGTAGAATCCTATGTAGTAAAGCTGTTTACCTCTTAAAGGCATATTAAAAAACTAAAATTTCTAGCAAGCTATCAATCAGATTCTAAAACCGGCTTCATATTTTTCAGTAAAAACATCCATTTATTATAAAAGGAGCTCAAGAATTAACAGCAAGTGTAAACCACAAAAAACATCCCATAACAGTAAATGAGCAGGTTAAATATGCAGTAACCTCTGACTTCATACAACCTCTGTTAACAAGTTGTCAATACACTGCCATTCTGCACCAAGCTAAAATGTCTGATAAGGCACTTTCTGTATTACAGCTTATTTATCAGAGTCTCAGGAGTAAGCTGGCATGCAGTAATAGTAAAACACAAGAGGTAATACCCCACACACTTACAAGCTGTATACTGCCAGAAAGGCAAACTCAGACAAATCGGGTAATGTAAGCATTTTTTTTCTAGGGAGCCAACACATCATTTAAAAGAGGTTAGCTAAAGAAAATGCCGATGCAGTTGGCCGCAGATAAAAGATCATCCCCAATCCATGTTATTTTTTAATCCAGTACTATTTTTACTTTAAGAATTTCAGACACACAAGATTGCCTATGTGACCTTTTCATGGAAGTTGTAGCATTCATACCAGACACTTGAGAAGAGACCGGTGTGAAGAAATCACAGTGCTCTGCTCAGGAAAGAGTAACCAATGTCTACATGACGCTTAGCTGTCCTTAGCAAGGGTGATTTGTTTTATATTTGGTTACTCTTCAATACACAACAGTATTTGATTTGTTTTATATTTGGTTACTCTTCAATACACACCAGTATTCAGTTAAAAAGGAAAGCTGCTAATATGTCTCCTACATATGTATCTACACAAACAGGGATTTTTTTTTGGGGGGGGGGGGTCACAGCAAGCTGTGTAATGTTGTCCTATTGAAGGATGCAAGATGATGGTGGGAAGTCTAGCAAAGTTAAGTCACACATTCACACAGCATGACGTCTCTAGAGATGGAGATCCTTATATAGTCAACATAAAAAGGCGACATGGTGCAGTATCAGAACACTGCTTTCATGCTGTGCTTTGCTCACTTGAATTCTTTGACAAATATCTAAAATGCCTTGTGAAATGAGCACTCCCAAATTTTTGTTCTGAAAGACAAACAGTGGACATTTGCACACTTGGGTATCACACACTTCTCTAGATAAAACATTAACTAACTGCTGAAGTCACAGATTAACTTACTAACTGGGAAAAGTTTACTGCATCACACTGGTTTCCTAATATTGCAACAGGCTATGCTTAAATGGCGGGTCTGAAACAGAGGTGTGCCCAACATACTGACAAACAGGCTGGATTCATCTCACCAACCCTGCCAAAATTGCAAAGCAGATGTGAGAAAACTGGGTGAAGATGAGGACTTACACAGTGAGACTTTGTTCTCTAAGGACACTGTTTTACAATGGAGTGGACAGAGATTTCATTAAGAAGCACCAAGAACTTAAGGTGCTCACTTGCCTTAACATGAAGAATAAAGCTCAGCCTTTTATTTGGGGGAAGAAAAGCTGGAGAATTGCTACATGCAAAAGGGACCACAGAACATCCTGAATTCGATGAAATTAAAATTTATGTCTTCCTGAAAAAGAAGTAGAAAACTGAAGTCCTATATATTTTACTTAATAGGTTAAGTAATAAGAGCCATGAATACAGGAAGTTTTCTGAATGTAATAAGCTGGGATCAGAAAGGACTCCGGCTCCCTTCTAAAAAGGCCTGTAAAAAGGCCTGTAAATCACCTTGGTGGGATGGGGTAGATCAAACACCAAGTTAAAAAAATACAAGGAGGTGCTGGGTCACTGGAGTTAAAGGCCGTGAAAAAAGAATTTCAGCCAACAGAAATCAATGTTATATCAGTAAGAATGGTTCTTGGGCAATCGTGTTGTGCGTCTTTATGAATTAAACCATTATGTGTCAGGCTTGGGGCACTGCTGAAGGGTTGCAAATAAGATTTTGCATGGAGTGCAACTGCTCTAGCACAGACTCACCAAAAGAGACAAAACAATGGACCTGCAGTGATTTCATCTGAAATGCAGCAAGAAAAGTGAAAGAAATGCGAAGCTACAGAAAATGTTAGAATATTGTGGCACACAGGGAAAAGATTTTAAAAACAGGACAGGATAAAAACAGGACAGGATAAACCCAGTTCTGTGGCACAGAGGAATAAAGGCCTGAATAAATTTCCAAATATAAAGGGATCGATTAGTGAGCCTGGTGCAGGAAGACTAAGCGATGCAGACTTCTCCATCCCATGGGTCAAGTAGTTGAGCTAGCACTGCTGCAATGCTAACAAACCAGAAGGGAACAGGGTCCAGCAACAACAGCATAAAAAGAAAAAGCATAACAAATGGTGATGACCATCTGTTAACAAAAATATACAATACAAAAAAGAAGTGGAAAAGGAGCAGAACACAGTCCCAATTTCAGTTGCCTGTGGAATAACGTGGAACTTTGTACCTTGCTTATATACGAATTCACCTTTACTTGGGTACTTACATTTAACATGTGTGCAGTAAAATGCAATGCATCTATGTTCAGCTAATGCAACTACTATAATTCAGTGAGGTGAGCTACAATGCAGACAGATGAGTGAGGATTACAGATTCAGATGTATGGCTACGTCGTCTAGACTGCCATGTGCTGATAGCAACTTGAGTTCATGAATGAGCATAGGTCACTGTGGAGTCAGTAGAGAGAGAGAGAAGCATAAGGACCCACACACCTTCTGAGGTGGATGGAAATGTTACAGCCCTGTACTTATGTGCCCCTTGGTGTACATCACTGAAATAATGGGATGAAGTGTTCAGGGATCACCAGAGATATTCTTGCAGCAATCTTTCAGATACTGTCTTTGACAAGGTGCAAAAAGTTATGCTGTCTGAAAAACTGCTACTCTCAAGCCATAATGGAACATAGAATACCATCAAGATTTTTTCTGGTGGTTTGCAGAAAAAAAATCCAACAAATAGGCAGGTGTCACTCAGGAGATGGGAAATGGCCACACCAAAAATCCAGACAGGTCTCACTCAGGGGATAGGAAGTGATCACACAATGGCAGGTTTTTAAGGCGGCACAATTGTTAACGCTGCAAGCTATAACAGCAGATAGATTTGTACTTGCCACATGCAATAAACAGGATTTTTTAGTCTAACCTTTTTCTTCCAAGATAATGCAATCCCTCCCAATACAGGCACACACAAAACAGATCTGTACAGCCAAGAAATGTGCAGTGGCAGAAGTGTAAAAATCAGTAACAATTAAAAATAGATGGCTGGGAGAGGGTGAGTGGACTAGGGAGAAAAGGAAAATATATATATATGACTACATAAATGACAAAACTATAACTGTTTAGATAAGAATAGCTTTAGAAAAAAAATAGTGTCCAGTTAAACTAGCCCAAGGACACGCACACATAGCACAGCCTGCACAACTACAGCTTCCTGCTGATGTAGCACAAAGGCCACAATCAAGTGTTTCTGCTGAAGCACAAATTATGCATGGAGTTTTCCCAGCAAGCAGTATCCCACAACACAGTGCTCAGGGTAGCATGCACATCAACACCTGCACAGTACACCGGCATTTCAAGGAATTCCGTGATAACTAGTGATATTAAGCACATATAAAAGAGAGGCATACTTTTATCATGCAATCCTGTTATGTACTGTCCTAGCAGTGACTGCAATGCCTCCAAAAAAAAATCTGTTTTTCACAGGCTGCCAACCTTCCTTGGTGTTGTTAATATGAAATGTGTCGACAACAGCTCTACAAATTACACAGAACAAACTGGTGCATTACTGTGCCACAGTGAGGTACTCATTAGTGTAATTCAACTCTGAAGCTTCACTATCTTCATTCATGTTCCAATACCAGCACTGCATGTGAGTGACAGGAAATTCAGAAACTTCCCTGGCAACCAGCGACAATAATGCATCCTGATAAAACAATTCTTTAGGACAAACGCTCCCAAACACACTCCCATGTATAATTTGCAGGATTCCTAATTTGTCTATTGACATGTAATTGGTTGGGGGGGGGGTATAAAAGTAAAGATGACAGAAGGAAGACAAGCAAATACTGAAACAGACCCCAACTGGGAACTGAACCTGAAAAGTAAGCACTGTAAGGCATCAATGTGCCATCTCAAATAATTGCAACTTTCAAAGAATGAGGTCTATGCAGAAAGCTAAGTAAATGGATATCAAGCATCCCTTTTGTCTATTCTTTTGCATAGTTAAATTACACTTCAAAATAAATACACTCAGAATCTCTTCCCCACATGGGGTCCTTACACTACAGTGGTCTCCTGCAAAGCAAGTCCTCTAAAACTACGAGGTCGCTGTTTTAACACTGCTACTGTACCACACTGACACACACACACACAATAAGAGGGAGACTGTTGCAACAGGTTTCCTCTCACTTCAGAGATGCTTAACCTGATGGGCCAGAGCAAAGACAACAAGTTAAATGGAAGCATAGAAAAGATTTATTACTTTCCAGTCTCTGAAATTGTCTTTATAATGTGTAACAAGTCTGGGTGGGACAGAATACATGTTTAAGTGGAGATAAATTTAAGACCATCAGTTTAACTTCAGCACACTACCAGTAAAGCCAAGAATAATTTCTGCTACATCACCTATTCATTAAACTTGGCTCAGGTCTTTTGACAACTAGATAGGCCCCACAAAAACAAACGTGTCTTGTCTACAGACATGACATGGGAACCTTGCCTGATAGTGATTTACTCAGAGTTACATACTATGTAGCTGGGGGACTCTGAATCAAACTCATGGATGCAAAACATCTTACAACATTAGAATACCAGGGCACTCAAGAGGATTTGGGTGATTACTTGCAACAAAACAGTTGCAGTCTCAAACTTACTGTGATTAGACAGATGTTATGTGATGTGTCAGAGGCCAAGTACAATTCTAGAACATTCATCATAAACAACATACATTGTGGGCTACTGGGCTGGTTTACACATATGTTCTCTGAACAGTGTGTGACAGCCAGTGAGAGCGAGCGAAAGAGTGAATGTGTGTGTATACACAAACATACCTTGTAACGGGATCTACTGTGATGGTTCTCTACTAAGCAACCAGGCACAGCAACTCATCAGAACAGCTGAACAATAATTCATGAAAATACAAACTCTGACCAAAACACACTGACAAATCTAGAGCACTTTAAAAACTGCTCTGGTCCCTAGTACAACATATCACAGTACAGCATGTACAAATATTCAAAGTCTGTATTTTCACTTTCACAACTTTTGTTGTTACATCTCAGTGTTACTCACATTTTTTCACTAAATAACAAAAGAATCCTACTGCATTTCATTTTAATTATGTTGGTCAGATTTTTAATGTAAAATATATATAAAATTAAAAGGCTACATCATGCACAGCTGTACCCAAGATACTTTTTAAATGTCTTGTACAGTTGAAAGTCCCAAGGTCATTCTTTTATCACATAAAAGTGTTTGCAGTTCATAAGTAAAGATACACTGAACTGTAATTTATCTGAACTAAACAGACCAGGCAAAACACCCTGCAATTCTTTGGCTTCCCTCAATGTCGAAATGGGTGGGTAAATTTAAAGCCTGCTCTCTCAAGAGTTGCTTTATAGGCAATTTTCTTCCAGTATCAAGGTCTGCAATTTCCATTTGGCTGCCACTCTGTGATTAAATGCATCACCTTTATTACAGAAATGCAGTGAGCTCCATGGCCTAGTGCACACGTGGCATAAGGAAGCCATTTTTCACTGCTAACAGTGGCATCACTCCTCACAAACCACCACATCTATTGAAACATTAGCTTCTCTGTTTCTATGCAGGGACCTATCACCCAAAAGACAAACCCCATAACGATCCAATGCCCTGGAGATGCCAAATTCTACTAAAACTATATTTTTTTCTTTCCCTCCTGGAGAGCAACAATTGCATTCTACATTGAATGCTTTTACATGCCAAATTTATCTACAAACCTTATAAATTAATTTTAAAAGGCCACTGCTTCAGCCTGAATTTATGACAGGATCAACAGTATTCACAATGCTGCAGCACATGGCATGCTATAGAAAAACAGCAGCAAGAGACATTAACAATCCCTAGACAGACCGTAACTTATTTCTGCATTTCATGCTATTATTACAAACCTGCTATACAGTTTGGCTTCAACCAACCAGGCAGGGGAAAAAAAAGGAAAGAAAGACAGCCCAGTAAGATGCAGATAAAAATAAGTGAAAACGCATGCTATGAATGCCAGAAGTAAAAAGCAAACACTGGCTGTCTTTTCAAGCAGTATTGTTAGTGTCAAGTGCTTACATATACTTCACTCAACACTGCTCACTGGTTTACATCTAATGACAGACTCTGGGAGCACTGCTCTAATATATATAGACAAACAAAATACATACTCACAAGAACTGTTTGCGCTATCTCCAAAAACAATAGAAATGAAAACAATGCCACACACAAACTAAATTACAACATAATGCCACACAAAACCTGGAAAAAAATCTATATAATGCATGACCACTTGAGATGAAAACAGCACACAGAAGGAGTCATGCATGTCAAATCCCACACCTCAAAAACACTCTTATCAAATCAATAAAACCATGCAGAAAATATCCAGCTCCAAAAACAAAACTATTACATGGCATTGCTGCCTAATGTGGTACTATATACTGTGCATATGTACATTTAGTTTACTTGGAAGCTGTGTGTGCTTGGCATTATATTCCAGCATGTAGCGAAGCCCTAGGTTTGAATCCTGTCTACCATCATTTGTACATTATGTACATCTGTGTCTTTGTGCTTCTAATTTGAATCTGGTAAAATAAAAAGGGGTGAACCAGTACCCTCACAGGCCTACCTTGCTAACAAAATCCTATGAATCAACTAATTAAATGAACACCGCCTTTGATGCTGATGTGAAATCCTCATTTACTTCTCTTTCAGCATAGAATTTTAACTTCAGCATAGAATTGTAACTTTAGCATTCTGAGGAACATAGCAGCGGAAACTATTGGGTACAATTATCTCAAACCAAAACAAAGATTACTGCCTATACAACTCACCAATATGTATAACTGAGACAAATGCAAAAAGAACCAGAGAAGAAGTGTAGGTGTTTGCAGACTTCATAAAAGTAAATTTATTTACTACTAGGCAATGAATAAAATAAAAAAGCAACATTCTAAAATGGTCATAATATCCAAAACAAAGTGCAAACACAATCTCAGAATAGACTTAAATACAGCCTTATTAAAAGGATGTCATTTAAAGGATCTCTGGAAAGAAGCCTCATTAATACATTTCTGAATAAGGGACAGTAGAGGATTCTGGAGAACTAGATCAGGGACGATAGAGGATTCCGAAGAACATAATCAGGGACGGTAGAGGATTCTGAAGAACATGATCAGGGACAGTAGAGGATTCTGAAGAACATGATCAGGGATGGTAGAGGATTCTGAAGAACAAGAGTGAGGTAGGCATAAGGCAGCCTATCAGATGGCTCAACCAGAGTCCTACAAAAGCCAGACATCACTCGCCTGCCGAGCCAAATGGTCTGGCTAGAACACTTGGTGCCAAACAGTCTTAAATAAACAGGATCCAAGGTGGACAGGCCTTGGAGGGCAAGTATGAAGATGTTAAAATACTGACGTGGCTGCTAGTAGCAACCAGTGCACATTATTAAGAAGAGGTGCAACAGTGAGATACTTGTCAAAAGTGTTGTTGCCAAACACTGCCTACAACTACAGTTCTACATTCTCTGAAGATGGAATGCATTTCCTGATCTGGGCAAAACACAACCTGACAACAGCTGAAACCCCATCATGAAACACCTTAAGATCATGAACGTGGGGAGCGTACTTCACTCTGGTCAACCCAAAAATATGGGAGGAGGAAATGAATGTGTCAGACAGTGATATGAGCAGTAGCACCTTAGTCTCACACCTGGATGGCTCCAGGGCAACGGACATCATCCAGATCAGGACGACATAGGAGTAGTATTCAAAACATGTCAAGTCCAACAATGGTACAACAAAAGCTGCATAACTGAATGCCATCAGCATAAAACAGTCTGTATGCCAAGGCGGAGCACCCTGAAACAGCATCTTGGGACAGAACTTCAGCAGGTAGAAGGACTGGACTTCAGTAATGGCAACATTAGGTCTTTGCCATTGATCCTGCCAAGAATAGCAGCATTGTGACTTCAGATAAGTCAGAGATAGTTAACAATAACTCCCAAGGAGGTGGAAGGGGAGAGAAGTGTCTCAGTGAGAGAGTAGAAGTGTCAACACTACAGCACTTTGGATTCAGACCAAAGCAATGTACCATGGAAACAAAAACCCAGTACATCAGCAATCAACCACATAAAGTCGCACCAATATTTACCAGATGGTTTAAATGTGCAAAAGCAGAAAGGAGACCTCAAAAGAAAAGAAAATATTGAAAAAGTTATTACCAGTACACAACCACATTTCTTTATACATATGTTTTTACCGCATGCTAGTGAGGACTTACACATGCAAAAGTACAACCACTTATGAGATTTAGCTTTGAAAAGATATACAACAGAAGCAGTCAAGAGAAGGACAACTCAACAGTGTAGGCCCTGCAGCCAGTAAGGTTTGTGCTAGTACAAGATTTTTTAGGTTTAGGACAGCACCAAAAAATATGTAATAACCTAAAGAAACCGGATGATTGTCATCTCATGAATAATGAAAAATGCATGCATGCTTGCTTACTTTATTTGTGCTACATGTTCCTTGAGAGAGTAGCTTAAGCCTGAAATAGACTACATTAATTAGAGCTAGCAGTAGTTTAGAGACAATCTGAACAAACAACTTGGACATTTATTATGGGGATGATTGTTCTGGTATACTGCCAAGCTAGAATGACATTCCTGCCCAAGCCTGAAATATTTGTACCTACGTATATACATCTACTCCACACAAACCACCAAAACAATTAAGTAAACTGACGAAGATGGCAGTATATGAGAGTAGGTTGAACACGCAGATTTAAGGCTAAAGAAGCCATTTTGAGTGCTGCCAGCAACTTTGGTTCACAAGTAAACCAGGATCAGAGAGAACATAGTTTTTTTTAGTATGCTTACCATTAAGAAGGACTATGTGCAAATAGTATGGCAAGTTCTTGCGTATCACAAGAAAATGTCAGTACATTTCACAGAAATTCATGCATGAAAAACAGACAAATGCACACTGCTCTGTGTAAATTTTAAATGAGGAAGCCGTTTTCTTTCACGGGTGATGAAGCAGATATGTGAAACTGCTTCCTTAAGAAGACTGCAAGCAAAGAGTGCAATTTAACAATGTGTGGGACAGATGGATTTACTGAACCACAGTCTAATACCTATTCAAATGCTACAGAAATGGGCATTCAGGATCTGACAACTGCACATTAAATCCTATGTTTTTAGAGGCCATTGCTTTTACACTACTCAAAGCTAAACTATTCTGCACACACAAATCTGAATCCATTCACACCACCAGGGTGTCACTTCAACAGTGACAACCATCTAGAGCCAATGTTCATACTACTGGGTGGCTAGCCCTGTCGCAGCTGTTCTTCCATACCACTCACGCACATGTTCTCACACACACACTTGTTCACACCTATGGCCAGTTTAGAGTATCCAATCCACCTACTGCACATCTTTGGAATGTGGAAGGAAACCAGATCACCTAGAGGAAATTCATTCAAACACAGGGAGAACATGTAGACTCCACACAGAAGGCCCCACAGCCAATTGAACTGGAGAACCTCTGGCTCAGGGGCTACAATGCTAATCACTGTGCCACGCATGCAAGTCTGAAAGATAAACATTTTAATTATCGCATCACTTACCACGTAAAAATCAACTGTGCCATGGCTAATAAGAACTATCCATATATAAAATAAAACTCAATATTTAAGCATAAATGTGGGCAGTACGCCCACACAGACACTACATGCAAACTAAATGGGGAGGCAATTCTGTGTGCTAAGAACAGAACTCGTGGCACATCCAAACTGAACCAAAACTTGTTTATGTCCTGAAGGAGTCAATTTCTGCCAATGTGTTAACCCCCCCCCCCCCCCAAACATCTAGAAAAATAAAAACTTCAAGAATCCACATACAACTGAACTGCTTTTCAATCATGACCCAATCCATGGAGAAAAAGGTATCTGCATATCTCTGGTTCACCAGCTCACTGAAAAATAAACAAATATAACTAACTTGTTTAGTTAGAGATTATAAGGGTGAAGGCTGTGGAAAGGAAGCTTAGAATAAAGCTATAAAACTATTAATGAAGTTATTCTACACTGCCAAACTACAGATACTCGGCTATCATACAAGTTTACCACAGTCAGATGGGGCCCACCCCACAGTCACAACCACATACAGTGATAATATACATTGATTTTTAACTTCCATTAACACACTTTTGTGTTTATGACAAGCTCAACCAATTCAAAAGGTAAACCTGCGTGTGAATTTGAAGCTATGTTATGAAATGTGCATGCTTTGTGCCTGCAGGCATATTTAACAATACCTTTGTTACATAGATCTTCTGAAACTGTTCTACAGGATTGTGCTTTATAAAGGAAAAGCAGACCGCTGGTTGAGTGAGCTGATGAAAGGGCTGGTAAATTACAAGGTGGATTCTTAACTTTCACTGTAACTACCCAACTGAACAAATGGAATGAGGGATGTGGACTAGGCTGGGAACAAAAGAAAATGTTTCAGAAATAAAATGTACATATTCTAATGTCTAGTGTCCTACTGTAATAGGAATGCCTCATCTGCATAGACTGTACATGAGAACAAGATGCCAGCTGCACAACATACAAAACAGGGCAAACAAGATTCCATCCAAACTGATTCTCTAGCTGTATGATTCCATCCACATAGCATTGTATTTTTATATATTGTGGCTATCTGTAGGTTTACATGCATCACACAAATAAAGGCAGGGCAGCAGTGATAATGTAAACAAGAATGCTGTGCAAAATGTGTACACATAAAAAGCTCTCTTTCTCATCAGTCAATAGGATTTGTGGCTCTACAACATTTACAGCCGAAGTCAAAGCTTTTAAGAACTCTTGGAATTGAACATTGTTCAAGATCGGTATCCAACACTGGACTAGATGAGGAGGTACCCTTGCTGAGATACCCATGGGAGCATAGCAGAGTCCAGTTACAGGCAGTAGTGGGTAGCTACACCCCTCTACTGCTTTACACACAAATTCTCAGCAAAACAAAAAATTACGGGGGCACAATGGGCCAAAATCAGGGATTTTTTTTTTTAAATATTACACCAATTTGCTTAAAAACTTATTAAAACAATAGGTTTTGCACAAATATGCAATTTCTGAACAACTATGAGGCTAATGTCTGGCATTACTGACAGACTATAATCCTCAGTAACAAGAGTCGGGACAAAAACATGAGGCAAAATCAGCGTCTACAAAATCAGTACAGTCAAGAGGTTGTAGCTCGTCAAGGTCAACAGTAGCGGTTATATAATTTGTACTTCTCATACTCCTGGCTCCTATTTTGCCAGCTTCACTTGTAAAGGAAAACAAAATACTACAGCCTGGTAACTGGCCACTACGCTAAAATGAATAAACTTGGGAGCCACCTTAGGTAACAGAACTGCTGAAAGAGACCAAGCTTATAGAAGGAAGAAAATGCCGCAAGTTCTTAAAAAGAATAACCCAGAATCAGGCACAACATGCCCCAGAATCAAAACATACCAGTAATACTACAGTATACATGATGGGAAAACAAATAAAATGTATTAAAAAAAAAATACAGTCTAGCCATAAGATAAATCACTTCAAGTCACACAAGTGACATAGTACAAATAAACGACCCATCACAAAGCAAACATCATAAATCTGGTCTTAAAATTCTTGACAAAATTAAAAGCCCTCTCAAATATTACTACAATTTTTCACTTGCATACTGTGAGACTAACCTTCCTTGCTCTTCTATTACCACCAGGGAGAAGACAAGTTAGCATACTGCACTAAATCTAATACAGACAGCATATTTCAAACATAATGTTGCGTTTTGCATAAGTATGCCTGCATAACTCCAAGTTTAAAGCTGCTTAATTGACTAAATATATATATATATATATATATATATATATATATATATATATATATATATATATATATATATATATATATTAGTGTTCCGTTTTTTTTTTGTTTTTTTTTAAAGGAAACATGGCACAAACTGGGGAAAAAAGAAGTCTGGAACAGGCATATAAAACAGTTTAAACTGCAAACTCTAATTTTGCAGACTATGTTCTTATTGACAGCTATCCTTATTAAACCCTCAAGCTAGTACCATCAATTATTTTCTTCCTCCGTACCTAGCAGAGCCCATTTAATCAATGCATAAGAACAGTTCTCCTTCATGAACTGTCAGCCAGCTGCATGACAGTAGCTTGTTTGTAAGAACAATTTGGGCCTTTTACAGCTATTTGCCATTCTATGCCCCAAGGGACATTCTTTATTGAGCAGGGAGGGTTTCAATAACTGTCCAACTCTGAGTAGAGAGAGGAAAAAAACTTAGCCTTCCTCAAATTCCATTGTCTTGACAGCAATCGTGTCTGATTTATCTTACCACTCATGACAAAATAAATTACAATTTATGGTACGTAACAGATGTAAATGGAAGATA
This sequence comes from Protopterus annectens, assembly GCF_019279795.1. Classification (NCBI taxonomy): domain Eukaryota; kingdom Metazoa; phylum Chordata; order Ceratodontiformes; family Protopteridae; genus Protopterus; species Protopterus annectens. The sequence continues at coordinate 1,580,442,423 of NC_056725.1, forward strand.
CCAGTTTCCTGCTTCACAAATGATCAGTCTTGTGATACGACACAAGCTGCTGAAACATTTTATCCCACCCGCAAGTGCCATACTGGCTACAAGTGCTAAATGGAATTAAAGTAGTTATTACCTAGGAAGGATAGTGCTAGCAATTTGCCTTCCACCACCTCCTCTTTACTTACAACAGAACAAAAAAATCTTAACGCAAATGCTCTGCAGAAGCCCTAAAGGGCAAGGGTCATAGTTTATACAACATACAGCAGAAACCCCAGTAAAAAGCACTATAAGACAAGATCACGGACGGCAATGAAATCATCTGTAGTCTAAAGCTTTTGGTGGCCTTTTGTCAAGAAACAGTTTCATTGCTATTAAAACATTACCAGCTCTAGCTATAACTGAATTCAAAATAGGAAACTGAGTCATTAATCCAAAAAAAATGACTACGAGTGGTACTGCTGGAAATAATCCTTACAGTTTGACACTGCCAGTTTCAAAGGCACTTTCTCAGACTCATGATTATTTAAAAGAAAGGACAAAATGTCACATACAAAATGTTAGTGCTTCCAGTACTAGTACTACTTTTAAGGGAAAGTGCAGATTTATCTGATACATTGTTCAACATCCACACAAAGCAACAAAGTTTAGCTGTAGTCGACCAGTTACTTTGCTACAGTCAAAGCCGCAAATTAACACAAATGCAGAGAAACTTCTCTGCGCAGCACTGCCAAAACCACAGAAGTAGGACATTAGCTCCCAAATGGGACTTGCTCCCAACACCCCAGCACAGCTCACTGGTTTCACTGCAATCAGACCAACAAGAGCCTACCAACATACAGATGTGGCGTCTCCCTTTAAGAGCTCTATTCTTCTCAGCCAACTACATGCGATGTTTTCAGAGTCCTGTCTATACATTTTGTATTTTCAATACGGAAGACCTGGCTAGGCAGTGTGATGGACACATTTTTCAGTAAAGCTCCTTCTCTTCCTACTACAAACCTATGCAATCCATCTCTAACCCCACCACCACCACACACACAAAGCCATTAAAATGAGCATGCTGAAAAACTGTGACTTGAATTTTGCCAGTTCATGTTAAGCTCAGCTATTCTTGCAGTAGTAGAATATTTTCACGTTTCCATTTTTCTTTATTTAAAACTTGTTTACCAGGGTAGAACACAAACACAACTCACCAATCTCAGTCTCATTAACCTTCAACTTTTCTGAAGGCAAAAAAGAAACTGAAGATCAAGCTCACAACTCATAGTAACCAACAAAACAAAATCAAATTCAACAAGTCAAAATGCTCAAAATATTCACATTTGAACTACAGAATATAATGCAATATTGAATCACTATTGTGAAATTAGAGGAAAAGGACAAATATCAAACACAGGACAAGCTGAAATGACACAAACCATTTACTCTCTCACTCCAGATCCTGTAGATATCCTTGCTTCTGCTTACCTTCTTCCTGTCTGTCCCAAATCTTCCTCACCAGATTGTCTTCTGCTTTTCTAAACATGTGCCCAAACCACCGTAATCTGTTCTCTGATCTTTTCTGCAACTGGAGCTACTTTGGCTTCTGCTCTTATGTCTTACCTGCTGTACTATTTTATATTGTCTTGTTTTTTACTATATGTTGTACCTATTATGTAACTTTGAATGTATTTTGGAGCTTTTCTCCCCAGGACTCCATTGAAAACGGGTTCATTTGGCCCAATGGACTATCCTGGTAAACCAACTGCAATAAATAAATAAATAAATAAATAAATAAATAAATAAATAAATAAATAAATGTCCTCATTTCTTAGTCTGTCCCACAATGTGCATCCTATCACCTTTCTCGGGCACTTCATTTCCATCACCTCTAGCTTCAACTGTTCTGCCTTTACTGCCCAAATTTCTGTACCATACAGTAGCACTAGTTGCACCACTGTCTTGTACATCGTACTTTTCAGCTTCTTTGGCATTCTTCTGTCATAGACTATACCCAATACTCTATGCCAGTTGACTGCAGCCCCTCTGATTCTAGCTTTAACCTCTTCATTCAGACTTCCCTTCTCCTCAACCACCCCTCCCAGATACTTGAAGCTGTTAACCTGTTCCACCATCTTCTCTTCTATCTCTATTCTCAGCTTCTTCTGATTTCCCCAATCTGCTGCCATTATCACCATCTTACCTGTGCTTATTCTCCTATCCGTTGCTATAGTTCTAGTTCAGAGTCTGCCTGTACTGCCACATCATCTGCATACAGCAGCTTTTTTGATCTGTCCCCTCTAACCTATTTGCTAATGTAGTCCATCACAAGTATGAACAGCAATGGGCTCAGAGGTGAACCCTGATGTACATCCACATCCACTGGGAACCCCTCTGTGAGGCCGAACACTGTCCGTACTTGAGTCATTAGGTCCTTGTACATAGCCTGCACTAATTCTACCAATGTTTCTGGGACTTCAAACCACCCCAGTACTGCCCAGATCAGCGTTCTTGGGACCTTGTCATATGTTTTCTTCAAATCTAGGAATGCCCAGTTCAACTCTCTCCTCATCTCTAGCTTCTTGTCAAGTATCTGTCTCAATGCAAACAGTGGGTCAGTTGTGCTGCATCCTGATCTGAATCCAAATTGCTAGTCTCCCATCTTACATTCTACTACTCTGCGCATCCGTTTATCAAATCACCCTCTCCAGAACTTTGATGTCTATGTACTGCTATTAGTACCCTCAGCAGCCATTCTTTAGCCCTATCTCACCCAGCTTCTTTAGCCCTATCTCACCCAGCATCTTTATCATATCTGCTGTGACCTCATCTGAGCCTGCTGCTTTCCTTGACTTCATCTTCCTTAGTTGTGTTCTTACTTCTTCTAGTGTGTGTTCCTCCTCTTCTCTAATTGCAGGCCGTTTCTGGGGCAGTACAGCTTCTGTGGGGTTTTCTTCATTCAGAAGCTGCTGGAAATACTCCTTCCATCTACCTTTGATGTCATGTGGGCTGGTAAGCATGTTGTTGTTGCTGGCATCCCTTATGAAGGGTGTCTGACTATCTTCTTTATCTTTCTGTCTTTGCCTTGCAACTTGATATAGTTTATTTGTGCCCCTTACGGAGTCAATTTCCAGAAGTTGATAGTGCCTCAGATGCCCTACTCTTTACTATTGCAACTTCTTTCTTAGCTTCTTTGTTAGCCAACCAGTAGTCCTTCCTAGCCTGGTCAGTCTTTTCTGTCGCCCACTTCTTCCTGCACTCCTTTTTCTTCTGATGACTTCCTGGACTTCTGCATTCCACCACCAGCTTTCCTTGTGTACCTTATTTCCATACCTGGCACAGCCAGATATCTTTTCTGTAGTACTAACCCATGCTGTTTTTAGGCGCTGCCATTCTTCTTCAACTCCACCTATTTCCTCCTCTTCTTGGGGTGCTAGAGCCCTGAGTAAACTCCTTGAATTCTTGTACTTTATCTCCAGTCAACTTCCAGGTCTTCAGCCTGGTCTCTGTTGACCTTGGAGCCTTCTCTGACCACTGCTTGCAGCTGATTGTGGCAACTAGTGGTTTATGCTGTGTGCCGACTGTTTCACTGGGGATGATTTTGCAATCATAGATTCTGCCCCAGTGACTTTTCCTTACTAGGAGGAATTCTACCCGAGTTGCATGTTGACTACTCTTGTATGTGATCTTGAGACTGTCTCTCTTTCTGAGCCATGTGTTGGCTACTATCAAGCCATTTTCCAGACAGAAGTCTAGAATGGCTTCTTCTTTATTCCTGTTGCCCCACCCATGTGGACCCAGGCAGTCCTCATATCCTGTTCGGTCTGTTTTCATATGTGCATTCAAATCACCCATTATCAACACCAATTCATGTTGTCTTGGTTTACCTAGTAGGCCCTGCAACTGCTGTCTGAATGCATTCTTCCTCACTATCACAACCCTGCTGTGGAGCATAGGCTGATATTATAAATACTGCCCTATCATTACACTGAAGTCTCACTGCCATGAGTCTATCATCAATTCTAATGATATCCCTTACTGCCTTCTGAAGTCACTCTCTCACCACAATTCATACACCATTTCTAGCCTGCCCTGCACCTGAGTAGTAGACTCTGGATCCCAAGCCAAGTTACTTTGCTGCACTGCCCTTCCATCTCATCTCCTGGATACATAGGATGTCCAGCATCCTCCGTATCAACACGTCATCTACTTCCAAGCTGCGTCCCATCAGTGAAGCTACATTAAGCACAGCAATTCTCAGTTCATGTCTGGCAGGTTGGTTCATTTCACACCCAGCTTTTGCTCAACAGCGCTATCCCAGGTAACCCAGGCTGGGCAACTAGACACCAGCCAGCCAGTTGCTTATAGACCCAGGGGTGTTGGGCTTTATGGCGGGCACACACTGGCCAACAGGGGCACATATACCTCTCCCGCCATTAGCATGAGTCCCTGGCGTGGGTCAGAGTAGGCCGAGTCCTCAACCCACTTATCACTGGTAACTACCCACATGCCCATTTTTGGTGACATTAGTCAACATGACGGAATCACCTAGAGCCATATTTTACACTGTCGAGTGGCTAGCACTGCCACAACGCACAGTCTGTGATCCATATTCTCCTGTCTTCAGGATACTGCACATCACAGTAAATGCCCAAAGCAGCTGGTCTGTAAAACTCTTCACTCCCCATAGATCACCATGTAGAGTCTGTGCTGCTGTTCACAGCTCCATTCATTGGGGAGTTTAAGATGGAAACACTCGGCACGCTTTTCGGACATGGGAGAAAACCCCATGGAGACACAGGGAGAACATGCAAACTCCAAACAGGCATCAGTCAGAGGTCAGGATCGAACATTGTACTTTGTGCATGGGAGGCAAAGACCTTAACCACTAAGCCATCTTGTCTCTTACACACTTTATGTACACACACATGCACACATCTGGATTCATGATTACTCAAAGGATTATTCAGCAAATCAATGAAAACAAACTGCTGAAAGCCACTTTCAACAAACACATCTGAACTCTTGCTTTGCAAGGCAAAAGCTCCAATATGACCACCCCCCATGTGGACCCCCCCCCCCTACAAGCCACCAACATATTATACAACTCCAAGGCTGCACAAGAGGGGAGAAAGTACACCACTGCATGTTGCGTCTTTTCACACAAAGTCTTCACTGTTGTCAGTTGAACAGTCAGTCCATAACCATTAAGGTGCAAATTATCCCAACAGCTAAATCAAAAAAAGGAATAGCCCACACAAACCAGTTAGTAAAAAAACTGCAAGAAAAAAACCTCGCCAAGCTAAGAAGCCCAAAACATGTGTGTATGTGTCTGTGTGGATGTCTGTATATGAACACATATTACACACATTATATATATATATATATATATATATATATATATATATATATATATATATATATATTATATATAGACACACACACACACACATATATATATATATATATATATATATATATATATATATATATATATATACACACACATATATACACACACATATAAAATATACTTGTGTACATATGAGAGAGAGAGAAAATTTATTTACAGGAGATTTAAGGCAGACACAATTTGAGATGGAGACTAGACTATAGAGTTAGCAAATTATTTACAGAGAAGTATGAGGCAGGCTTATCTGAATTCATGTCAACTAGTTATGACATAATATTTATTAACATAAATGCATATATACATTATTTCTGCAAGAGAACAGTTTCTGTAAAAAAAGTTTATTTTGCTATATAAAGCAAACAGGGAAAAGGTAGGAGAAACAGTTTCTGTAACAAGTACCTGGATGATGAGGAGGGGAGATCTGTAGGTTCAAAGCATATGAGCAAGTTTTTTTTTTTAACCAGAGGAGGAGTTTATAGTGAGCTTAGGTAAGAAGGGGGGGGGGGGCAAAAGGAGATGTGCGTTACCTTCCCAAAGTTCAAAAAGTACAGTTGTGCACAACTTACCATAAATGTAGATGTTAGAGTGTATTCACTATTGCAGTCATCACATTAGGGTTATCTGCCTGCAGGTAGCCCTCAGCCGGCCTGAATACCAGAGTCTTCAGATTTGTGCATCGGATGCTGTAGCTTCTGCCATGGCATCAGGTTGTCAGGGGTATAAAACATGCAGCCGACGCCATTACATCAGTTTTTCTTGCCCCAGATGTCAGGTGCCCCCACAATAGGGAGCAATTATATGGTATGGAACACCCCCAGCAAAAAACAAATACACATGATATATATGCCAAACAAGGAGGAAAGGTAAAAGTCAAGAGAAGTCAGGGGGCTGGATTGAGGGTAATCAGGGCTGCAATAGTGAATACACTCGAACATCTACATTTATGTTAAGTGTACACAACTGTACCATGTTCTTCATGTTTCACTGTTGCAGTCATCACATTTGGTTTGACTCCCAATGCTACGGAAGGGTGGAGGTAGTTAAAGAGCATTAGGGCTAGCAAGAAGGCCCTGTAAAACTGCTGTGGCAAATCCAGCTCTGGATTTAGAAAAGATAGGCAGGTGGTAATGCTTGGTGAAAGTATGTACAGAGCTCCAGGTTGCAGCTTCCAGGATGTCCCTGGTAGGGACTCCTCTGAGAAATGCAGTAGAGGTAGATGTAGCCCTGGTGGAATGTGTTCTTATCCCCTGTGTAGTAGGTTTTCATGGTGTTTGTAGCAGAAATGGATGCAATGTGCTATCCATTTGGAAATGGTTTGCTTTGAAATGGCCTTCCCCTCTGCCACTGCAGCAAAGCTCACTAGCAGCTGGTGAGATTTTCTGAGAGGCTTAGTCCTGTCCAAATAGAATCTAAGCTGTACATCCAGAGAATGCAGTATCCTTTCCCCTTTATTCTGAGGATTAGGGAAACAAGTAGGCAAAATTAGGGAAACAAGTAGGCAAATAAATAGACTGGTTTAGAGCCACACTAGACACCACCTTGGGCGTGAAGGATGGATTAGTCCGAAAGGAAACCCTGTCCACATGGAAGATAATGAAGGGTTCCACTGCCATGAGGGCCTGCAGTTCACTCTTCTTTCTGAAGTGGTGGCTAGAAGTAAAGCGATTTTCCAAGAAAGGAATTTCAACTGTGCTGTAGCAGCTGGTTCAAAAGGGGGGGAAGAGTGAGTTTTTTTTCCACTACAAAGTTAAGGTCCCAGGCTGGAGTGGGAGCCCTTCTGGGCGGTCTTAAATTTTGGGCCCCTCTAAGGAACTGTTTTAGCAGGGGATGAGAGAAGACGGGTGGGCTAGTATTATAATGTGCTGATATGGCAGAGGCATGAATCTTAATTGAAGAGAAAGACAGGTCCTTGTGGAGCATTTCTGTTAAATAATCTAGAATAGGAGGTAAGCTGGGCACCGTTGTGCCCATCCCCTGAGCCTGGCTCTAGGAACAGTATCTTTTCCCACTTTTCTGAATAGGATTTTCTAGTACTAGGCCTCCTTGCCTCAAGAATGACATCCAGCACCTGCTTACTGAGGGTTGCTGGAGGTGAGGTCAGGGAATTAGCTAGGCTGCAAGGTTCAGGGTTTAAAGCTGAGGGTGCAGAATCTGGCCCGCCTGCTGTGACAGCAGGGAAGGGGTCTAAGACAGGTGCCAAGGTTGCAGCACTGTCAGACTGCACAAAAGGGAGTACCAGTGCTGGCGTGGCCAGTCCGGTGCAATCAGTATTGCACTTGGCTTGTCCTGAGGAGAGGCAGAGAGGGAAAGGCATAAATTGAGAGGCTTTCCCAGGTAAAGGACAGGGCATCTACTTTCCAAGCTTGACTTGTGGGGTGTTCTAGTGCAGAATTTGTTCAACTGGTAGTTCTGAGGGGAGGAAAACAGGTCTACCTCTGGAGTCCCCCATTTGCTCCTCAAGAGCTTGAATATTTTGGGTTCCAGTTTCCATTTGTGTGGGTCCATGAGAATTCTGCTTAAGTCGTCTGCTAATGAATTTAGTTTGCCTGGCAGGAATTGAGCTTGTAGGTTCACTTGGTAGCTCAAGGCTGTGTTCCACAGAGTCCTGGCTAGTCTGCAGAGTGGGTAGGAATGGGTTCCCCCCCTGCTTGTTTACGTATTACTGTGGTGTTGTCTGTCTTTACCAATAGATGTCCTGGAAGAATAAGGTCTCTGAAGGCTGTTAGAGCATTCTGTACAGCTAACATTTATTTTTGATTGATATACAGGTGCATCTGTTTTGGGTTCCATTTGCCCTGAATGCACTGCCCTGCGATGTGAGCCCCCCCATGCATAGTCTGATGCGTCTGTTAGGGTTTGGGTGGCGGGGGGGGTGGGTAGAGTGAAAGGGAGTCCCTTGTTGTGGTAGCAGGCCTCTGCTCACAAAAAAAACTCTGCCCTTAGACAAGGGATAATAGGAACCATTGTTTCCAGGTCCTGAGAATGATGACACCATAGGCTTTTTAGGTACCACTGAAGTTTCCTCATATGCAGTCTTGCATATGGAATTAACAGAATGCAAGAGGCCATGAACCCCAGGGCTTGCAGGATTTTCCTTGCAGATGGCTGGGATTTTGTGGCCAGTAGTCTGAAGTAGGCTGTCAAATGAACTTGTTTCTCTGGAGTGAGGAATGCCATCTGGGAAGCTGTGTTCTAGCTTGCTCCCAGGAATACAATCTGTTGGCAGGGTAATAGGTGTGACTTCTTCTCGATGGTGTACCCAGTGAAGTTAGAAGTCTCTTTACAAATGCCAGGTGCTGTAATAGGATGTCCCGACTCTGCCTGAAATCAGGCAATCATCCAAATATGGGTAAATCTGAATATTTCTCTGCCTGCAAAATGCAATGGCAAGAGCTAGGCACTTTGGCTTATCTACTGCGCCTAGGGTATTTGTAAAGAGCAGAACAGAGAATTGATAGTGCATGGAGTCTGCCCTGAAGCGTAGGAATTTTCTGCAGGATTCCCTTATTGGGATGTGCAGGTAAGCTTCTTTTAAGTCTAGAGTTGCCAGCCAGGCATCCTTGGCAAGCATAGGCAGAAGCTGTAGAAGCTGCTGAAGAGTTAGCATTCTGAATTTTTGAACCACCAGAAAAGTGTTGAGAAAAGAAAGGTCCAGGATAGGATGCCAGGGGTTTTCTTTTCTGAGAACCACGAACAGTCTTTAATAAAAACCTTGTCCTCTTTGTTCTGCTGGAACAGGTTGAATAGCCCTGATACTAAGGAGGGAGAGCACTTGTTTTTGGGCATCCACCCACTAGTTTGGGGGAAGGTCTGGCCATCTGGCCATCCGCCCACTGGTTTGGGGGGGGAAGGTCTGGCCATCCACTTTGGGTTGGGAGTGAGTGGAAGTGCAATCTGTATCCTAGGGAAACTATGTTTAAAACCCATTTGTCTTGGGTAATGAGTTCCCAGTTTTTTGCATGCAGGGCGAGCTTTCCTCCTAAGGGAGCAAGTAGTTGAGCAAGGCTTGGTAGGGGTAAGAATATGTCCATTGTGCCATTTTTCCATAGGGGAGAGGCTTACTACTCCCTGCTTTGGAAGTGGGGGCCCCCCACTGCTTAGATCTGTGCATAGCCTGAGACTGAAGTCTTGGTGGTCTGCTGCTCCTGAGTTTGGACTGAAGACCTGGAAGGGACAGAAAAGGACCAGTTCTTTGAAGGCCAATGCCTACTGAATCTAGGTGGCTGTACTTCAACAATTTGCATAGATTTAGCTTTTTCCGCCATCCTTATGAGGACTTCTGCTTTGTTGCCAAAAAGGCGCTCTTGGTGTAAGGGTGCATCCAGTAATTTAGCTTTAGCAAGATCTGGCAAGTTTTGTTCCTTAAGCCAAGCATGCCTTCTACGTACAGACCCAGTAACAGCAGCCCTGCAAGATGCTTCTAAAGAGTAAAAACCACATTGCAAAGTATGTTTACCCACTTGATCAGCAGAATGCATTAACTCTTGTAAATCTTTGTGCTCAGCACAGTCAGGAATCAACATCATTTATTGTTTAATTAAGCCCATAATATGCTGCTGATACTTTAACATATGTAACTGGCAATTTAAAGCCCTAATGGCCAAAGTGGCAGAAGTATATACCTTCTTACCCCATCTGTCTAAAGCTCTAGAATCCCCATCAGAAGGGGTAGGATTTTTGGTAGTAATAGCCTTAATGCGTTTTGGTCCTTGGGAAATGGTCTCTAGATCTGCAGTAGGATTCTTGAATAGGAATTTGTGGGAGTCAGGTACTCTAGTACCTGTCAGGTTTCCTGGGAGCTTGAGGCAAAGTGTCTGGGGTAAGTCTGGATTCCAAGAAAACATCATCTACAATCTCCAGAACAGGAGGGATAGCTAGAGGCCTGTGTTGAGGCAGGTTTAAAAATTCCCTAAGTCTCTTTTTGGATTGAGAATAATCCTGGCTTTCCCAGCAGAAATGCTACCTAAGGGCATGCAAGGTTTCACCAAAAGAAAAATCTTCTGGAGGGGAAGCAGAGAGAATGGAATCATCTGCATCAGAATCCTCATAAGTAGATAAGGGTAAATCCTGGTGGTCAAAAGGAACAGAGATATCAGATTCCTGATCAGAACAAAGAAAATCAGTTCTGGGTCTCTTACAGGGGGGAAGGCTGGCTTCCCCTAATTAAAGCAATAAGGTCTTCAGCCATTCTAATCATTGTTTTTGAGGCATATGAGCCTGAGAATGCATTTTGGTCATTGGTTTTCTAGGCTTAGTGCAAGCTTTAGGCCTGAGGAATTCGGTATTTTTAGCTTGAAACAAGTCGGTTTGATATGAAAATTGGTAGGCCTGAATACTCCCTCAGAAGCTGGTGCCTGTACACCGGCTCTGTACCCATCCAAGGTACAGACATCCGCAGTTTCCATAGTCGAAGAAGCATCTTGTGGCATACCAGACTCTGAATGGTTCTCTATAGAGGCCTGTGAATCTGTAGCAGCGGGTATCAGGGACTGTGAAAGTGCCTCACTGAGTACCAGCGGACTAGCGTATCGGAAGCGTCATCAGCAGTTTTGGACCTATGCAGTCTGTCTCTGTCTTTATCCTTGCATTTTTTCTGGAGATTGGTAGTTGGATGACTTAACGAAGCCATTTTGGAGTACGGCGATCGAGAATGAAAGTATCTAGCTACAAAAATAGCCCGACGACGAATAGTTTGGGTGTTGAACAAGGCACAAAACAGACAGCGAGGGCCGTTGTGGTCAGGGCCTAAACAGGTGACGCAGTAAGAATGAAAATCTCTAGGCAGTATTTCCTTTCCATAGGCAAGACAACTGTTATTTTCTGACATCTGTTAGAGCAAGAAAAAATGATCCCCAACGGGATATTTATCTTTTTTGAAGACTTCAGGTCTGAAACTCGAAAACTAAAATTTCAGGAGTCGGCCGACTGGCACTTGGACTGCTTCTGCTTCGGGCACCGCACGGCAAGAAAGACTGATGTAATGGCGTCGGTTGCATGTTTTATACCCCTGATGACCTGACGTCATGGAAGAAGCGACAGCATCCGATGCACAAATCCGAAGACTCTGGTATTCAGGCCGGCTGAGGACTACCTGCAGGCAGATAACCCAAATGTGATGACTGCAACAGTGAAACACGAAGAACATCCTATCTATCCTGGTGTAGAGCATGAGCTGATCCCTGTTTAAATGGTCTTTTTGAGAGATGGTTTAAAAGATTTTGGTGGCTATAGAGATAGAATTCCAGGCTTAGAGTACGAATACAGAGAGTAATCTGTTGGGTTTATGTACAAGTTGTATTTCGTCATTTGATCGCAGTGGACATCTGGGGGAATATTTTTACAGGGTTGCATTTATGGCAGAACAGCTGACAGGATACTGAGTAATCTTATATGCTGTGAGTAACTATGGTGGGTATCTGTAGCCAACTGAGAGCTAATTGTGCAGCACAGTGATGGCTATGGTAGTGAGTACTGGTTGCAAATTTGGCTACATTACTAGAACATTGTTCAAGCTTATGTAGAAGCGAGGTCTGGAAGAATTGGAGCACCATAGAGAAGGGAAGTAGGAGGTAAGTATTTGCTGGGGTGACTCTAGATGTCAGGGTCTAGAAGTTTTTGGGTGTGTAGAGTAAGCCTAATTTTTTTTTTTAATGGCATTTTGTATACGGTAATCAAAATGAAGGTTTGTTTAAGAGGTTACTTTATATTACTTGTAAGGGAATATATTTGTAAAGGTTTTTATTTTTTTCTCCCATAGGGCTGAGCTTTGGGAAAAAAAGCAGTAATTTGGTCTTTTTGGGGTTAAGTGCAAGTTCAGAGTTTTGCAGCCATTTTTTAGTAGCATAAAAGATTCCTGAAGTAATTTTCTGAAGATAAGCTTGGTCATTAGATGAACATACAAGTGCTGAATTGCCAGCATACTGTATGAAAGAAGCACATTGTGTGCATGTATGGCATGAAATCGGTAGGCATATTAAAGAGGGGACCAAGGATTGATCCTTGTGGGGAAGCAGTATTAACAGGGAGTTAGGGTGATGGATACCAATCATTGAAATGCAGTCTCCTCCATCATTAAGATAGCTCTGAAACCAATAAGTATCTGCTGTCAAACCCAATGAAGGCGTTTTGCTAAGAATTTAGATTGATAAAATATTGAAGGCCTTTGACAGATCAAGGAATGGGGCGCATACAAATTGACCACTTTCTCTGGCTTTATTGACCATCAATAAATGCAAGCAGGGCTGTATTAGTGTGTTGTGATTAAACTTGTTCCTGACGGAGATAATTTAGAAGTTGATTACGGACACATTTTTCAGTAATTTTGTAAAGAGGAAACAGGATTGTTACTCGTCTAAAATTTGTGTTATCTTCTGAATTTCCACCTTTGTGGAGAGAGATAATGTAGGGGATTTTTTTCAAAATTCTGTGGACATAAGATTCTTGTATGGATCCATCTAAGACTATATATATATATATATATATATATATATATATATATATATATATATATATATATATATATATATATATATATATATATATATATATATATATATATATATATATATATATATATATATATATATATATATATATATATATACACACACACATATTATACACACACACATATTATATATACACACACATATATATATATGTATACACACACATACACATATATATATTTATATATTTATATGTATGTATGTATGCATATGTATGTGTGTGGTATGGGCTATGCCATTTGCTGACATTTTAAGGAATTTGCTACCCAAGTTACCTGCACAGACTAGAACACATTTTTAGTTTGCTTAATAGATGTTTTATAGTGGCTGTACGCACAGGTTGAATGTAGATGTAGCTTGAGATTGTTGTACAGAATGCAGACGGGTGGGGGGAAAAATAAACAGCACCAATCATCAAATAGAAAAGTATTTAATGTGTAGGCCAAAATACCAGCAAACACATTAGGTTTCATTCCACCTAGGTGTAACTTCTTTAGTGCTAATACATTGATAAACTAACCCATATTTTAAGGAACCCAAACAGGAAATGAATAAATGCACCCTATAGTAAACCAAGATAAGAGTCTAAGAAGACTGGAGGGGCAGGGTACCTAGCTGTGGAAGTTAGGACTGGCGTGTGTCTTCCCATTACCTAACAGGAAAATCTCTTCCATTTGTCCCTGTGGAGGTCACTGAAAAAACTACGTGGAATTGAATCTCTCTCTTCAAATGAGCAGAAAAGTACAGTTTTGTACCTACCATAAATGTAGATGTCCGAGAGGAATGCATCTGCAGTCTTTACAAATGGGTTGTCCTGTCGTCAGGCAGCCCTTCGGTCGGCCGGATTCCAAAGTCTGGGTCTGGCTTCGGCTGGTGTCGCACTCCACCCGACGTCATTGCAGCAGTTATTCGGGTATAAAGGCATCAGCCGACGCCATTTTCCTCAGTGTTTCTTGCCCCAGATGCCAGGTGCCCTCTTGGATGGCTAAATTTGGATAAATGCCAAAGATTCCAAATAGTAGAGAGCAAACACACAAAATAAGCATGTATGTACATATATACAAACAAATACACCATAATAGATCCCCCCCAAGCGAGCTGAAGATTGGCAAATACCCTAGGAGTACCTCAGAGGGGAAGGAGGGTGGGTAATCCTGACTGCAGATGCATTCCTCTCGGACATCTACATTTATGGTAGGTACAAAACTGTACTATGTCCTTCAAGGATGCATCTGCAGTCTTTACAAATGGGTAGAATACCATAGCTAAACTAGGGGAGGAGGAAATGAGAATAGATTATGGTGTAGTTAGGATCCCTTGCAAAACAGCAGTGGCAAAACCAGCACGGGATCTAGAGTATAGAGGTAAGTTGTAATGCTTGGCAAATGTATGCACGGAGGTCCAAGTAGCAGCCTCTATAATGTCCTTGGTAGCCACTCCTCGTGGTAGTGGCTGTAGCCCTTGTGGAGTGAGGCCTGATGTTCTCTGGAGTTTTCTTTCCATGGTAGGAGTAACAAAATCTAATGCAATTTCCTATCCATTTGGAGATTGTCTATTTAGAAATTGGTTTTCCTTCCTTTCCTGTTGCATATGCTACCAGAAGCTGGTCAGTTTTTCTATTGTTTTTTGTCCTGTCCAGGTAGTAGCGTAATTGTCTGTGTACATGCAAGGTATGTAAGAGCCTTTCTCCCCTGTTCTGTGGGTTGGGGAAGAAAGTAGGAAGGTGGATAGCCTGATTTAAAGAGACTCTGGATACCACCTTAGGCATAAATGTAGGATTTGTTCTCATGGACACTCTATCTTGATGGAAGATCAGGAAGGGTTGCACTGCCATTAATGCCTGTAGTTCAGAGACCCTTCTTGCTGAAGTTATTGCCAGCAGGAAAGCAGTCTTCCAGGATAAGTATTGTAATTCTGCTGTTGCTGCTGGCTCGAAAGGAGGAAGAGTCAGTTTTTCTAGCACAAAATTCAAGTCCCATGCTGGCAATGGAGGTTTCCTGGGAGGTTTTACATTTTTAATTCCTCTCAGAAACTGTCTGAGCAGAGGATGTGAGAAGACAGGAGGATCCAAGCTGTATTCTGCTGAAATAGCTGATGCATGTATCTTGATGGAAGAATAGGACAGGCCTGTATGGAAGAGCTCCGCCAAGTACTCCAGGATGTTGGCTATGTTCACCAGTGTCACATCTTGCCCCTTTGCAGTACTCCAGATGAAATATCTTTTCCATTTTGCTGCATAATTCTTTCTGGTTGAAGGTCTACGAGCCTCCAGGATTATGTCCTTAACCCTTTGGGATAAATTTGGGTTAATTGCTGTTATGTAATGTTCCAGGCAGTTAGCTGCAGAGTTTTTAGGTTTGGATGCAGGATGTTGTAGTTGTTCTGTGTTAGCAGTAATGGGATCAGGGGCAGTGTCCATATTTGTTCCCGGGACATGCTCCTCAGCAGTGGATACCAATGTTGTCTTGGCCAGTCTGGGGCTATCAGAATGATCCTCGGACGTTCCTCTTTGATCTTCAGAAGCACCTTGTGCATCAAAGGAAGTGGTGGGAATGCGTATGATGTCAGGCTTTTCCAACTGAAAGATAGGGAGTCCACCTTCCAAGCAAGTGGGTGGTAAGTCCTTGTGCAGAATTTCTTCAACTGGTGATTGAATGGGGATGCAAACAAGTCTATTTGTGGTAATCCCTATTTTCTTGTGATGGTTTTGAAGATGTCCGGATGCAGCATCCATTCATGGGCATCTGTTGTAGTTCTGCTTAATATGTCTGCTAGAATGTTTTCCTTCCCTGGTACATAAATTGCCTGTAACTGAATGTTGTAGCTCAGAGCCACATCCCATAGGTCCAGTGCCAGCCGGCATAGAGGGTATGAGTGTGTGCCTCCCTGTTTGTTGATGTACCACATAACTGTGGTGTTGTCTGTCCTTATCATCAACTGGCCTTCTTGGAGAAAAGGTCTGAATGCCTGGATTGCCAATTTTACTGCCATCATTTCTTTTAGATTTATGTGCAGATGCAGCTGGTCTTGAGTCCATAGGCCTTGAATGCACTTGTCCAGCATGTGTGCCCCCCAACCGTGGTCTGAGGCATCTGTCGTGATGGTTTGTCTTGGTTGCCTTTTGCAGAAGGGCAATCCTGTGTTTGATTGGCAGGCCTGAGCCCACCATAAGAACTCTTGCTTCAGGCATGGGATCATTGGAATTTTGGTTTCTAGGCTGTGCTTCTGCTGGGACCACAAATGCTTTAGGTACCACTGTAGCTTTCTCATATGCAGCCTGGCATGAGGGACCAGTATTATGCAGGATGCCATGAAGCCTAGAGCTTGTAGCACTTTTCTTGCAGTTAGATGGTTCTGCTTTGTTAATGCCAAGAAGTAGAGAGGAAGTTGCTCTTTCTTTTCTGCAGTTAGAAATGCCATTTGTTTTGATGTGTCCAGTTCTGCACCCAGAAAGGTTATTCTTTGGGATGGAATCAGCCTTGACTTTTTTGTATTGACTGTATATCCCAGGGCTTGCAGCAGGTAGATGACTCTTTGTAAGTCTTCTGTTAGCTTGTTTTTGTTGTCCGCTTGTATCAGGCAGTCCAGGTAGGGATAGATTTGAATCCCCTGAAGTCTGCAATGAGCGATTACTGATGCCAGGCATTTCGTGAACACTCTGGGCGCAGTAGATAAGCCAAAGGGCAATGCTGAGAATTGATAATGCTCTGATCCTGCAAGAAATCTGAGGTATCTTCTGCAAATTGGTCTTATGGGGAAGTGCAGGTATGCCTCCTTGAGATCTAGAGTTACCAGCCAAGACTCTTTGCCCAGCATGGGAAGAAGCTGCTGTAGGGTCAGCATTTTGAATTTTGGAACAATGAGGAATGTGTTTAAAGTGGACAGGTCTAGAATAGGCCTCCATTTGTTTTCTTTTCTTGGTACCAGGAAGAGTCTTGAGTAAAATCCCTTTCCTTGCTCCATAGATGGTACCTTTTCCACAGCTCTCATTCTTAATAATTGAGATATTTGTTTTAGAGCTTCTGCCCTTTGAGTAGGAGGTAGGGTTGGCATTCCTCTCTTTCCTGGTAGAGTATGGAAATGTAACCTGTAACCTTGGTCTATAGTTTGCAAAATCCATTTTTCTCTTGTAATGCAGTGCCAGTTTCTTGAAAATAAGGTTAGCTTTCCGCCTAAGGGTGCTTCTAGTTGTTCCCTGGTAGGCGGTGCCACCGCCAAGTCACTGTGATTGAGTTGTTGTAGTGGTGGTGGCTGTATCTGTGCCTCGTTGGTTGTTACCCTGCCACTGGCGACCCCTGTAGGCACCCCTGGATTGGTTTCTGCCTCTAGAGCGCCTATTCCTGCCTCTTTGTGCCTTAGAGGAGTCCGGAAAGGACCAATTCTTGGAGGGCCAGTTCCTGCTAAACCTTGGAGGTTGAACTTGTAAGAAATCTTTCACTGTTTGCACAGATTTTGCCTTCTCTTCCATCTTTTTTAGTACCTGCTGTGCAGGGGAACCAAATAAATTGACCTTGTCCATAGGTGCATCCAAAAGCTTTGATTTGACATGGTCTGGTAATGCCTGTTCTTTCAACCATGCATGCCTCCTGATAACTGTGCCAGTCATGGCTGATCTAAAGGAAGCCTCCAGTGCATCATAGCCACATTTTAAAGAATGGTTACTAACCTGCTGTATGTTATGTACCATTTCTTGAACATACTTTTTATCTAAAGATTCTTCAGAGGACAGCTTTTTAGTTAACTGGTCAAGCATAAACTCTTGATATTGAATCATATGAAATTGGCAGTTTAAAGCTCTAGCTGACAAAGTAGCAGAGGTGTAAACTTTTTTACCCCATCTCTCTAAGGACCTGGATTCCCTTTCAGAGGGGAGGGGGTTTTTAGAAGAGGTAGCTGCTACAGCTTTAGGACCCTGGGAGATAGTCTCTGGATCTGCAAAAGGAGCCTTATATAAGTGGTGATGAGTGTCCGGGACCCTGTAGTACCGATTGGGCTTAGCAGGGGCCGGAGGTAAAGAATCAGGAGCAGTGCAAGCATCATTAAATGCATCATCAACAACAGAAAGAACTGGAGGTATAGCTAAGGGCCTATGCTGTGGCAAATGTAGAAAGGTCCTAAGCCTTTTTCTAGAGTCTGAGAAATCTTGGCCCTGCCACTGAAATTGTTCGCTCATAGCATGCAAGGTTTCCCCAAAGGAAAATTCCTCAGGAGGAGAAGCTGAAGGGATGGACTCCTCAGCATCAGAGTCTTCGTAAGGAGAATAAGAAGCCTCAGGAGGGTCTGTATGTTCTGAGTCATCAGAGGAATCATCTGCGGATACTGGCTCAGGGGCTCTGCTCTAGGCCTCTTTTCTGGAGGAGGGAGAGAGGCCCTGTCTGGATGAGGCTGGGCTCCACGAATTAAAGAGATGAGATCCTCAGCCAAAGAAAGCATATGGGAGCTGGTGCTGGGCCTGTGAGAGGGGCTTGGCAGGCACAGGTTTTGATGCTTTGGCTGATTTAGCCCTGGCAAAGGCCTTAATAGACATAGCTGGAGGAGGCCTAGCAGCTCCACGTGCAGGGGTTGAAATATCCAGGGGGATGGTGTCTGATAAATCCTGTGAAACCGCAACAGAAGGTTGGATTTCAGAAGCCGTTTCTACCAGGTTAGAAGAGGCCTCGGTAGAAGGCATGTTATCGGCTGAAGAAAGAACCGCTTGCTCGGTTTCGCCGAATAGACACTGTGGTTTGCTTAACCGCGGTTTCGGCTGAAACCGCGGTTAAGCAAACCACGAGTGTCTCGGTTTCGGCCCGCGAGTGTCGGTCCTTTTCTTTGCGTTTTTTGGTTATTTGCGTAGTCGGAGGATCCGACGGCATAATGTAAGCAAAATCGGAGCCGAAAATCTGTTCGGCAAAGTCCGAACGACGTTTAAGCGTCCGCCGGTTAAAAGCAGCACAGGCTAGACAAGCTGCTACGTCGTGGTCTGGGCCTAAACAATGTATGCAATAGGAGTGGAAATCTTTATGAGGTATTTGTTTCCCACAAGATAAACAGTTATTAACTTTCTCTGACATCGGCTGAGGCAAGAAAGAGTCCCCAACGGGGTACTTAGCTTTATAGAAGTCTTCGAAGTAATATTCGGTAGTAGTAATCTCTGGATCTGACCAACCGGCACTTGCGAACAGCTTCTGCTTCGGGCGCCACGCGGCAAGAAAGACTGAGGAAAATGGCGTCGGCTGATGCCTTTATACCCGAATAACTGCCGCAATGACGTCGGGTGGAGTGTGACACCAGCCGAAGCCAGATCCAGACTTTGGAATCCGGCCGACCGAAGGGCTGCCTGATGACAGGACAACCCATTTGTAAAGACTGCAGATGCATCCTTGAAGGACATCTAAGCTTCTTGGGGCTGAGCAGGGAGTGCTGTGGATTAGTTCTCCTCTGAACAAGTGATAGGAAAGAACACAAAAGTTTAGATGACTGCCCCAAATTCAGATGGCTACTGATGTCAAGACAACAGTCGCAGAACGGTCATAGATAAGTTCTCCTACTGCCAGGATGTGTTGCATTCAAATCCACATTTCAGGAGGTTTGCAAGACTACAACCACTGCAATCTAACTATGAAAGAAAAAAATATATATGCTATTTAATAAACTTGCACCTCAGAAATTAATACTAGGCCATTTACCCTTGTATCCATATACAGTGGACTTCAAGACAACTCGTGGTTTAAACCAAACCTCTCAACTTTACAGATCTTCACAGAATGGCCAGATTTTTGCCTCCCTGCATCTCATAAAAGCTGCGGTTTTCAGGCAAATTACTGGGATGATCACAGGACTGAAGTCAGACTTTATGTCCTTTAGAAAAATGCATGCTAAGACAATTCCTGTTATTCCAATTTTCTAAGTTTATTAGCACAATATTTAAAATCGGTCTCCCATCTTTGGGCCTTTGTCCCCCCCATTACATCAGGCTTTGTCCAGATTTCTTGCACTCAGACGCTGAGAGATATGGTTTAAACAAATGTAGATCCATTAATGACAAAGCAGCATTACAACAAACATGCTGGAGAGAGAGATTACAGATTACTGAAGTCACAGTCATTGCACAGTGGGGGAAAAAGCCAATAGCGCTTTTATGTACACCCAGAGCCACTGTGAGCTCTGTTGTAATTTGAATCAAGGTAAAAGTTTCAAGCCCAGAGTTCTGTCTGGACATCTGACAACTGCTGCAAACAATGCAGTCTGATCAATTCATTACAGAAACTGCTACTATATTTTAAAAAGATTAGCAACTTGACAAAGGTTTATATCATATGCTGCAATAATCCTGTATCAAAATGCGGACAGCATTACAATAGGTCATGTTTTGACAGAAGTACTACATTTCATCCACCACATTTTAATATACTAAAAAGACATGCTGAGCTGGTGAAATCAATCACCATTACCTGAACTTCCTAAAAAAAAAAAAAAAAAAAAAACTTACTACTTCCCCAGTCTGCAGTTCCTGCATGATTCGCAAGCCATTAACAGCATTTCCACGACTTCAGCTATTGAAACACAATAACTTATATATGTCTCATTACCAGGTTTGTTTTTTCTAATCTTTTTCATGCAATTAAAAACAAACACTGCACATCACCGAGACATACTATTTATTCCTACTTTACTACAATTGTCTCCACCGTTCCCAATCTTTTTTCCCTTAACTAGAACTGGCACGGACCCACACACTGCCCCCTCCTCCCTCCCTTTCTTTAACTACTAAGCTAACTCCCTCTATAAAGAGAGTCTTCCACATTTTAACAACTACCCATCATCCTCTGGCTAAGTATCTTACTCCCAAAGATCATTTCCCTCTGCTGCAAAGCCTAAGAAAATATCTTAACCTTGCTAAAGCTCCAATTTATTGACCTGGATCAGCTGCATTAGCTTTGCTCTCATAAAATGGACCACATCCTGGCTCCACCCAGGTTCACTTTGCTCCTCTACCCTACCCCCATTCCCACATACCCTCCATACTCTAAACTTGTACTCTATCCATTCAGATCACACCCTCTAGCCACTCCTTACTTAACTCACAAACTTTTCTATCACCTCTTGCTTCCTCTGCACATAGTAACTCCTTTTACAGATAGTAACTCCTTTTACGCAAAGACCTACCTCCAACTCCCTCTCCTCCTACCTGATCATTCAACATGTTACATCTATTCCTCATACAACTCTGCTGCATATTCTCTCTCTACCTCCTACTATCAACACCCTTACAAACACAAACACTGCCCCTACACTTACCTACCCACAAATCCATCTCTCAACCACTTAAACATTTGTTTTTGCTCCTGCACTATTCAATCACAATGATACCCACTTACACAAAACAAAATTATTCCAGCAGCCCTCTCTATCACCCAAAATTAAGCCAAAACATTGCTAAATTAACCCAAACTACACACTACTTAAACTATACTTAATACTCTCAGGTGATATACATCCCAACTCAGGACCTAATGCCAGCTCCTTCCTTCCTATTCATCCCTCACCACCCTCAGTCTCCCCCACATTTTCTCAGACTTACTCCTCCACATTAACCAAAAACTTAACTCTACTATCTCTCAACATTCAAAGCATTTTAAACAAATTCACTGAACTACACTCCTTGATATCTCACCACACTGACATTCTCACCCTCTCGGAAACCTGGCTAAAACCCCACATCTCTGATAGTGAAATCTTATCCCTTGGCTACAATATCATCTGTCAGGATAGACTAAAGAAAAAAAGGGGGAGGCATAGCTATCCTGTATTCTGATAACTCTCCCACTATCCTATATCTCACCTCCCAATGTCGACCCTGCAGAAGTCCTCTTAGTAAACTGCAAAGTAAACATTCATAAAAAGATTGCCATAGCTGTTATATTTATATATTCATCCAGGAAATAACATCCCTACCCTTGAACTTTTCTTTCCTCAATCTTACAAACCATCTCCTATGAAATTAGGATACTGGGGGATGTTAACATTGATTGGAAATCTCTAACCACATATTCCCCAAACGCCAATATTAACCTCTATGGCTTCTCCCAACTAATCACTACTCTGAATAAAAACACTAATACAAGCATTGATCCTTACCTCCAACCCTGTCCTCTACCATAACCTCTCCACACTGCCTAATACCCTTAGCGACTATCTCCCAACCTTTATTCAAAGACACCCCACAC
The DNA here is from genome assembly GCF_019279795.1 of Protopterus annectens. Lineage (NCBI taxonomy): Eukaryota > Metazoa > Chordata > Ceratodontiformes > Protopteridae > Protopterus > Protopterus annectens. The sequence goes on from NC_056725.1 coordinate 1,580,464,520, forward strand.
ACATAATTGTACAAATCCCATCAATACCAAGACTGCCACAAACTTTCTAAATTCAACCCAGACACCTTTAACCATATGATCTCCTCAAATCGACTGGTCTTTCCTCCATGACCTCCTCCTGGAAGAAGCTCTTCTAAAATGTATCATCTTACTAAACACTCTAAACGTCCATGTCACCATCAGGAAAATTAGAATAAAATCTAATTATGCTCTTTGGTTAATTCGCAACACCTCTCTTATGTTCGAGAGAGATAATTCCTGGAAAAACTGGATAAAAAAAAAAAATCCCCTCCAATCTACAATGTTACAAAGAACTTCAAAATTTAACCAAAAATCAAGTCAATCTTGACAAAAGAAATTTCTATCTAAACCATCAAATTAACCCTCATGCCAACCCCAAAAAATTCCGGAATACAATTAACAAGCTTCTACATCCACGCAAGCCTGTGCACCTACACCCTCCACAGTACTTATGCCTTTGACACTGCTACTCTTCTTAACTCCATCTTTGACGCCATTCAGAAGTTAACTAAAACAAACAAGTACTTACCCCACTACTTCCCCCTTTCCCATCCATTCAAGGAACCTCTCTCTTTTAAGCCTGTCCCCACCATTTATATTAGATTACTTCTCAGCAAACTCAAAACAGGCTCCCCCCCCCCTGCCAATGGCTTACCTCCTTTTTCTTAAACTAGCTGCAAAATCCATCACATACCCAATCTCCATACCAATCAACAGATCTATTCAAGAAAAGATAGTACCAAACATTTGGAAGAAATTTTATGCAACACCCTTACATAAAGGAGGTAAACCCACTGACCCTTTCAACATCAGGCTCATAGCTACTCTTCCCCCCACCAAGGATTCTAGAAAATTACATTCATAAATAGCTTCTAGAGAATCTTTTACAAGAAAATCTCCTAACCCCTACTTAACAAGGCTTTCGCCCCAACCACAGTACTTCCACAGCACTAATATCTTTCACACAGGCTATTAACTAGTCTCCTGTCTATTCCTTGACCTAAGGCCTTTGACACAGTCTCTCACAACCTACTTCTGTCTAAACTATCCGACCTTTCGCTCTAACTCTGCCGTTTCTTGGTTTGCTAGCTATCTAACAGATTTCCGTCTGTTAAGTGGCTCTCTGCATCATCACCCTTCCTTACAGTCCAAACCGGGGTTCCCCAAGGCTCCACTCTTGGACTCCTAACAACCTCTACACTTCCTGTCCTCACTCTAATACAATATGCCGATGACTCTACAATTTCCTCTTCTAACAATCTCCCCCACCTCCTCACCCACGAATCTCTCCTCAGTTGAAAAATGGCTACCAACCAACTTCTACTCAATCCCAACAAAACTAAACTCCTCTTGCTCCCCAATCTTCTCCAACATCTCAAATCTACGTTCACCGTCTCCTCCCAAAACACAACTACCAAATTAGAACCCCACACTAACTTCTGGGGTCATAACTGATGACCAACTAAAATTATATCTTCATACCCAACGGTCCATTAAAAAGACTCCTAAAACTTGGCCTTCTTTATAGAAACAAAAAAATCCTCACTAATACATCTAAACTCTCTTGCACAAACCTATTACCCTCCCTATTATATGCCGCTCCAATCCTTAACAACCTACAATCTAATTGTTTAACCAAGTCAGAACTCGCATGTAATAAAATAGCCAGATTTGCAGCAAATCAACCTTACCACTCACACCATTACCCATCTTTACAAAACCTACAGTGGCTAGAAGAATTGCATCAAAAACTCATCCTGCCTCAACTACAACCGTCCCACTCCATTCTAAACCAACCCAACTTCAGTCCTGCTCTCATCTCTCTCTATACTCCTAAATGAATTCACCACAGTTCTGACCAACACCTCCTGGAAACATATAAGCCCCAAAAAATCCACTAGCAAACTTCTCTACAATCTTTGTTTCTAATGCATGAAATAAACTACCTCTACATGCAACAACGATCAACTCCAACTGTTTTCAAAACACTTTAAAAGCCCATCTATTAAACTCATGAACCTGCCCTTGCCATAACCCTACTTAATCTTCTCTACTATAACAACCCCCCTTCCTTTACTCTTGTTCTCCCCCCATCTAATTTCCTTTCAATCCTTTGATTGTTCCAAAAAAAGGGTCAATTCTTCAGACTCTTTGCCCTAAAGTAATGTTGTATTTTATCCCAATCCTACCGCTTAACACATATATACCCAAGCATCTAAATAAGTACTGTAATTATCCATGGGAATTAACTTTATACGATACCTTTACTACTTAACATAATGAGGACCAAAGAAATTCTGTAAATATGTCTGTGCATATAACTATGTCACAATATTAATACTAAATTTCTTTACGTCATTTTATATATCACGTATATATCTTTTGGTGGTTTTCTCCTCGGGTCTCCACTGAAAAAGGGCATCTGCCCAGTCAGACCAACCTGGTCAACAAACATCAAGTAAATAAATGAAAATCAATACTTTGCACTTGCTCTTTCAATGTCTTAAAATGAAAGATCAGCAAGTCGTTTTCTTTATAGTGGACCATTCTAAAAGTTGACTAAAATGTCAGAACTGGTAGAAGGCATGGCTTCCCTTCTGTTTCAGTGGCTGTCTGCCAAGTACCTCTCTACCAAGTACTACTCTATGTATGCACCTACACCATTTTTTTAAAATAGCGGACAAAATTACTATCTTGTCCTTTACTTTTTCTACAGCTGAAAATAAGATAACTTACTAATAGCATTCATGCAGTCCCCTCATATCCTTAATCCAGCAATGGCTATCAACATTTTAGAAAGAAAACTATTGTTATTTTAGTAATCCTCAGTACCTGACCTTGCCATAAAAGTACCTTTTTGAATTGATGTTTTTTCTTCCAAGAATCCTCAGGAAAAAAATGCTGCCTCTGTGGCTACAGCGGCAGAACGCTAGTCTCTAGTGGCTCAACCATGTCTTACATTATACAGGGGAACACAAAATAAAGACAAAAAATACAAATTCCACTCCTCTGTTTTGCAGGGGATGTGACCATGCAACAGTAAGAACTCAAACATTTTAAAGGCATAAATTTTTGAATGAGTTTTGACTAACATTTTAAAATCACAAAATATGGACCTTTCCCCTTCCAAGGTTACATATGGTGTAAAAAAATGTCCAGAGTTTCCACAACAAGATACACCACTTCCAGACTCCTCTATTCACATCTATAGGTCAGTCCTGATGGAATATTTACTTACAATTATTCACCGAGAAAGTAAACTGTTCCAAAGATCCCTTTCACCCACAACCCAGGCCAGCAGGCAATAACTGTGTAACAAATAAACACAATGTTAATCAAGTATGCATCACCTGAGTGACGGAGTAGGAAAGAAACAAATTCAACTGCAAGACATGAGAGAGCAACATTTTACATTCAGAGAGTGACAAATAATGACCTAAATAAAACAGAATAATCCACGTAAACAAGTATTTTTCAGAAACACACACAGATCGTGGTTGCCCCCTTACTATGAGACAGCCATCATTTCTACCTACATCACAATTTTACCACAGAATGCCAAGTGACATTTGACAATAGGACCAAAAGAAAAAAACATTTAACTCCCCTTGGGAAGTATGGCTGCCTTTAGACTTTTCACATTCAGTGACGTGAGGGCAATGCCCCAAATTTCCTCCTTCCCTTCGGAAAAACTCCTGTATCAAACTCATTTACTTTCTTTATAAACTTTTTATTGAATTTTAAACAAACAAGTAATAACATTTAAATATTTGAGCAAAAAGAGAAAAGATATTTCAAAAACACACCAAACCAACTATTTACAAGGTGTCTACTAAATACAATCTAAACATTTTCAAAAATTAACAATTGTTTTAGGAGTAGCAGCAATTTTTTATTTATAAGTTCTTTTGGATTATTCTACTTTATATGAAGTGATTCTGGAAGACCTTAACTTGATGGTAATAAGTTCCAGTTGACAAACTTCCAACTGCAATGTTCGAGAATTCATTAAAAGAGGGCATAGATTCATTTTCCAGTTTCTGGTTATAACTTTTCTTGCAATTATTAGAATGCCCCATAAAGTGGATAGGTATTGGGGTATTAAATAAAACTTGTGATCTGCTTAAAGAAAATTTGTCAGGGAATAGAGCCTGTAGAAAAACTGATTTCATTCCAATATAGTTTTAAGTATAACACAATAAAAAAAAACATGCTTTTCCAGTCAGCTGTAAGATCCAATTTAAATCAAAAAAATAATGTTGGAACTAGTACCAAACACCAACAACTCAAAATCCAAACAAAATAAGTACCACAGTCAGCTCAATGATAGATCCAAAAGCTGGTTTAATAATCAGTTCAAACCCATCTGATTATTAAACCAGCTCTTGCATCTATCATCGAGCCGACTACTTCCCTTTACCTGTGGTACTTAATTTTGTTTGGATTCTAAATGATCTAATCCATCTTATTTTTGGACATTAATTCAATTGTGTGGTGTAAAGAAATCTGTACATGAACTTCCATGAAAATAATCTCCAAATAAGTGAACAGACTGTTTTGATAATAAAATTATTTTTTATCCTCATCGTTAGGAAATGTATTATTTATGAATTTAAAATAATTCTAAATGCTTTCTTTGCTGTATTCAATTTCTTTTTTGATCACTTATATTTTGGATAAAAAAACATTTCCAGATGTTATCTGCTGTACCGGAATAAATAAAAGATAAATTAATTTAGGAATAGTCTCTCTTATCCATGGGTTGCATTACTTTAATTTTGTGTTCAAAAAATTGTCTACAGTCTTCATTCATCCAGATCAATTTTTTAATTGTATAGTGAACAGAATACAGGTTTTTCTTCATTACTTTTTTCTTGAATGCCTAGAAAGACTTGCTGTTAACCATCTGCTCTACGGGCATTTTGCAGATGCCCAGCATTCTCTTTTACCAGACAAGCTTCCTTGGATCCAAGATGATATACACCCTCTATCTTAATCTGCCCTTTCTACACCTCCGTATACTTTAATGTAGGCATACCCCTTAGTAATTCCTTATTCATTATTTTATGGAACCATATTTCTACCCCAACTCATTCATTTTGCATTACAGTAAATGTAGGTCTAGTGCTTCTAACTACTGCCCAATATTCTTCACCTTCCATCCCTCAATTACCCCTGATGACTTTTCTGTAAATTACTACATGATTTCAACAAATGCTCATACCATCCATGCCTGTCCATGTCACAGTATTAGTGAGAAGATGAACTCTCCACCCCTGAAGACCTCCCTTCACAGCTTTCTGACCAGCACCTAGCCGACTAGTGGGGCTGCCTTTTCTGTTTGCACCTTGAGATCTAGGGCTGAATCACTCGGCACCACCCTTCCAAGTCTACATTTGACACCTGGTCTGCTATGTATGAAAGGCAATGCTGAGCACCTGTCTACATTACAATTTAACTATTTTATCAGCTTACCAGGATGTCCAGACCTCTGAGTAGTGATTTACCCCATTCGTTCAACATGGCTCATAGCTTTCTTACATAAGCAAGAGAGATCAGAATGTTTAACATGCATCCTACTAACACAGCTAAAACATGCTGAAGAACAGTGTCCACTAAAACTCCTACGGCACTGTACTATACTACTGATCAGTACTCCAGTCTAGACATTAAATTGTTACCCTTTGTCATGACTTCTCACAGGGTAACTCCCATCCAGCTGATGAGCCTTTGTCAAGCCCTCTAACAAAATAAGGAAGTCACAGCACCATTACTGCATACAGCATTTTTTTTTTTTTTTTTTTTTTTTTTTTTTAACAGCCCTGCTCCATTCAACAACATATGAAAATGGAACACAGTATGGCACCTTTCACATAACAGGCAAACCCCCCCCTAATGCAACACTGGCTCGCTCTGACATACACTTCCGTAAAAAGGAATCTTCTGAACATTACAGTTATTTTATTATTTACTGCACACATTTACACAGACTCCCTGTTACTGTAAAATGCCATTCTGTACTAGCCTGTGCATGAAAGTTAGTCAGAAAACCAAATCCTGTTTCATTCAACAGACAAGATCTAGCTTGTCATCTTACTAACACTAACTTTCAAAATGCCTAAAGAGATGCATAAGAGGTTGACTGCATTAACCAACTAAAGTTTTCTTAAGGGGACTTGTTCCATGACCGATTCAGACAAGTGCATAAGAATACTGAAAAGGGTTGCCTTGGAAGGAAAAGAGAAGAAAAGACGGATTGGTCAGAGGTTGAATTCTCAAACACTCAGCAAATTTAAAAATGTCACTGCACAACCCTCAGGTTAGAGGGAGGCAGGATAAAAGGGAGGGAGTAGCAAGCACTGCAGAGAGTTTGTTAACAATGTTCGGAATGTCTGTTACAAAATGCTGCAGAGGGGAGGTCCAGAGAAGCAGTAAGCTATCGGGAATAGAGCACAAAATTACCTGGCAGAAAACAGTCCCCTTGTAAGGAAAAGCATACCAAAAGCAAAACACAGCCCTACAGGAGGTAAAGCTGGGCCAAGAAGTCAAAACAATTAATAAAATAAAAATCTAGTTCAGGAAACCACATAACCTTATAAACACAAACCACAAATACATTGCAAATACACATGCTTTCACATAAACCGCTTGTTGGTTACTGGCATATAAACAATGAAAACCACTAATAAACGGTGATCAGTTACATTTTAGACAGCACAGGAAATAATGACCCTGAAAAGGAATCCAGTTTACCTTCTCTTAGGGCACAGCTGAACTTGCAGACAATGCCCGACACTCATAGTTCCAAGTTAAAGAAATGGCTGTAAAAAAGAAACATTTACACAAAACAGAATACTTATTTTTATACACATGCTAGCATTAGCTACAGACATGCTGGTGCTGCTACATTTTCCATAGCATCAATTAAACACAAAATGAATTGCTCATTTACATTGTATTTGAATCACCCAAGCCACCACTTTAGAAAGAAAAATACAATTTTTAAAGGAAATTGTGGAGGTTACTAATTTAATTTAATGTCTGATTAGCATGGTAGTGGGCTAATCCCACTGCACCCATTTCAGCTGTTGCTTCTGGAAACCGCACAAACAGCAACTGAAATAAAAATTGGTAGGGGGACTGGCCCCTGGGCAAACCAGATGCATCACCCACAGAAACATATAAAGGCATACAGAGTGACCATAAGACAGCAAATCTGTATGGGTATCTGCTTCACAGGAGGTTAAATGAAATGCAATATAACAATGTACATGACAAAAGTATACTTTACATAAAATAAGGTTGGAGGTGACAGTTTACGGTGACAGATGGCAAAGGATGTTGCGGGTAGGGAAGCTCTGTTTTGCATGGGACTGGCAAGGAAGACTAATGAGACAGGAAACCTAAGACAGCGTGGTAATAAGCAAAAAGAAACGCCTAGGTACATAAATGAGAAATTAGACAAGAGGTGGAGGAACACAGGGACAGTGGAATGCTTAAACTGAAGTCTATGCACAAAAAGAAAGGCAGCTACAAACATTAAGAGGTGACCAAGGGTCAAAAGTACGCATACAGCTCTAGATACAAAACAAGGTTTTAAACACTGGATTCACATTCTTGGATGCTTTTGTTTATATTACTCGGAATGCCTTCCTAAACTTTAGTGCCAAGCACTGAATGCGCATGGTCAAAGGAGAGCAGAGTAGGAAGTTTTTTTGCAGGATGGTGCCATCCTTAGAATGGCACATGGCAGCAGAGGGACTTGCAAGAAATCAAAGAGCAGAAAACGCTTTGTTAAAAATAGCATTCTTGGCACTTATTCTTGCACCCATAAAAACTTTGAAAACAAGGGCCAAGAATCAGCATGTGAAAGGGCATTAACAATGGTGCGGTAAGGTTGGAAGGAGAACAAATCTGCACATTGTAGTTTAAAAGCTCAGTAAGGTTCTTTTACAGCACAGATATAAAAATAGTGGAAGGCTACACAGGTTTAGCTGAACTTGAATATCTTCCCCAATGGTATTTCATTCTTCCACATCTAGAAATATGGAGATTTTACAATAAGCAAAGTGTGTCCATTTTATTTTGAGCTTTGTCTCTCTTTGACAGCCTACATTGAGTAGATAAAGTGGTCAACAAACACACCTTAGCATTTTAAATGGAGCAAACAATGTTGTGAGAGATCAGACTTTGGAAGGGTTTTCAGCTAAAATGGTGCGAAAACATGCCTCCAGTTTTACTCTGGTTTAAGACTACGTGCTTGTTACTCAACTTGGTGAGCAGACCTTGAAGACAATCATAGGATTATAGTATCATAAGAGATTACTAGGCCATCAACCTAGACATCATGCCAAGCTTGTTTCATCCCAAAGTAATAAAAGAACAGCTGGTCAACACCAAAGATTGCATTTAGTGATGACTGCCCACGCCCAGGACGATTGTGAGCTCTAACCCTGGTAAGAATTTATGGTGCCCTATCTACTCATCCAGGTTCCTCTTGAACAGGAGTCAGAGGTGGCTCCATTTCACATGAATTGGTAGCCTGTCCCAAAGATGCACCAGTCGCTGGGAGATAAATCCGTCCCTTCAGCATGTCCTACTTAAGCTGCAGGCCATATTTAGATCCCTGGAATGGGTAAGTCCTAGTCTCGTTTGATTTATGGATAAGCAACAAGTTGATTAGGTTTGAGATTTGGATTGCTCTGTAGACCGGGCACAAGTCACTCCTAAGAAGTCTACACGATACGGAGTATAGTGACAAGGACTTTAAATAGGTATGTGTAAGCACATGCTGGAGCCCCTTGACCTTCTCTGTTAGAAACCTGTGAGGTCTCTCTAACTGCCGCGGGTGCTTAGTATGGTACGTGCTGAATGGGGCATTATACTCCATTACGGGATAGATAAGTGCAGAGTATGGGGGGAGTTGTATCTTTTGCTCTTGAGGTGATGCCTTTACTACACAAGTGTGCTACGTAGAAAACTTTTCTTACTACAGTAGACACATGGTAGTCTATGTTAAGGTCACAGTCAACTTGTGATCCCAGGTCCCTTACCACTTCATGGGTACTTAGGTTATTGCTGTTGAATTGATAGTGTGTGAAGGGACACCTGTTTGTGATGAAGGGAATGATGATGCATTTCTTTGCATTCGGTTTGAGACCGTGACTAATACACCAGTCGCTGTCTGCGTGAGACCCTCCTGGAGTATACGGACATCATGTGGGGATTCAGTGATTGCACCCAGTTTGCAGTCGCCTGCAAACTTGGTCAGCCACAATCTCTTAGTTTTGACATGAACTGAGAAGTATAGACCAAACAGTATGGGGCCCACCACTGACCCCTGTGGTACCAGGTCTGCTGGTTGATGTGGAGTCTCTCACTTTGATGGTGTGTGCCCAGTTTGTGGGCCAGCTGGCAACCCATCTCCCAACAATGGGGTTTGCATTCAGTTTGCCAAGTTTATTGGTAATGCCCAAGTGTGAGATTGTGTCAAAAGCCAAGTAGAGATATGCTGTGTGCACAGATCTGCCCTCATCAATGCCCTTGGTCACACTTTCAAAGAAATCCAACAGATTTAACAGGCAGAATCTGCCCTTCACGAAGCCGAATTGGGTAGGATCCAGGGTTTGGCGGTCACCTATGTCTTTATTTATGAGGTCCACAATGATGTGTTCCATAGCCTTACTTACAGGTGAGGCTGGTCAGGCTCATGAGTCTGTAATTGCCTGGGTCTGTTGCTAGGCTACCTTTGTGGAGGGGAATATCAGTTTCTGTTCTCCATTCTGCAGATTAAATCCTGTAGTTCGGCTCCGACTGAAAAGGGTATTTAGTGGTGATGCTAGTTCATGTTTTAGCCCATTTAGAAGGCAGCCTGGGATGGCATCTGGTCCCACAGAGGGGGTGGACATAATGTAGTGGAAAATCTTTAATGATTAAATATGACGCAGAAAATATGAACAGTACAATGTTGTTACAAAAAAGATCAAGTTTCAAAGGTGGAGATCAGTGGGAGGGGAATTTAAGTCAAGACTAAGAACAAGAGGGTCAAAGACGCAGCCCAGAAGAACCCCAGATGCTTGCTAGGAGGAGATGCATGTGAGAGTAGCATCTACTTAATGTAAATAACAGAACATTTAATCAGTCAGGATTCAGAACCCAAATAGGGGTGGACCTAATGGTTAAGGGCTTTACCTCAGAGATGCAAGGTACAAGATTTTATTCTGACTTGAGTATTGGCTAAGTTTGTAAAAGTATGTAGACCTATGAACCAAAGTTAATGGTTTCAACTCAAAAAGCAGGTCTAGCCATACTGTTGGGCAGAGGCACATACACGGGAGACAATATGGCTGCATGGGAATGAACACTCAGTCTTTCCCTGCAGTAAATCAATTTCAAACAAGACATTTCTGGAAGAAGTGGAAGTCTTAAGTAGAACTTTAAGTCACTAAAAACATTATAGACTAATGCACTGAGATAACCATACAAAGACAAAACACCATTTGTCTCAATGTGCAGGTTTTTCTTTTTCTGTTTTTGCTAAATAATATCCATTACATACAGGTTTATACAGCAATATTCACAGCACATGCCACAATGGACTCCAGAAAAAAAAATTAAAAGTGAGGAAGCTAAGAAAACCTGAGGCAAACTTTTTTTTCCACTTTTCATTTTGGACACTGCTTGCTTTACGTTTAAAAAGGGACATAGACTGTTGTAATTAGAAAGCCAAGAAAACATGTACATCTTTTTACAGACATAGGAAGATAGCTGCTTAGCAGACCATAAGGGCAGACACTATATCCATTCACAAGTGGGAAATGCAGATCAAAAAATACTAACAAAAATGTTTATGCCTGGCCATTGCTTCTTTGCCCCCCCCCCAACTGCCAAGGTGCATTGCACTTCATTAATCATCTTTCAATACTATTTGTACAAACATTGCACATGAACAGAGACTTACTTCTTCCTTTTTCTGAGTGGTGCTTACAGCAACACAAAAGGCCAACATAGGTTGGTTGTCTGAAGACTAACAGCAAAGTTTCATTATAAATATTAATATGGTCTTAGCCACAAGAAACATATTTGAACTTTTTTTTTGCTCTTTGCCTGCTGTAAACCAGATGCCCTCAGATGACCAGCTGCTTCTCCTTCACCAACAGCCTTATGACATTTCTGTTTCTTGGCTGCATGGGAGAGACAGTAAAGTCACTAATGTTGAACTTTTGGCCAGAGGCATACAATAGCCTACAATGTTGACATATGCACACATACTGTCAGACGTTTCTGATCCCAACAACATGGTTAGACATGCTTTTTGGCAAAAAAAGGTTAGCATGCAGCTTCCCAGTCACCACTGGATGAGAGGTGTACAGAACTAAGTCCCCTCCCTCCAACAAACAGCAAAGATGAGCCTGTGATCTACTTTTCAATCTTCTCTACTCCCTCCCACAGCCAGGCAAAAACAGAGAATAGAGCCTGCTAAAAAGTCTACCCTACAGGTCACTATGCATATGAGGGGTGTATCCATAGGCTTTAAATGATGCATAACATTCTACTCCAGTTGTGATAGTACAGAGTTGGGAATTAACTTTAAAACCTCAATTATTAATTAGATTTACAAAGGGTTTTGCAGGAAAACTCAGAAGCGCCTTCTGCCTAAAGTCATAGCAGTAACCTTCTAGTCTCAAATAACATGCATGGTGGATGTAAGAAAACCGACTGAACACTAACTATACAAAAGGAACAGAGACACCAAAAAGACAAGGATGCTTAAGCTGGAAACAGACATCAGTGGAAGGCGTTAGTAGTCAAACATTATTTAGATGGTGGCATAATAGTTAAGGCGTTTACCTGACAGACATAAGGTACAGTGTTTGATTCTCGCATTGGATAGCATGGTTTGGCTTAAAAAGACTCCTTATGATCATTAGCCTAGCAAATCAGCTGTGAACCTAGAAGGATATGGCCCTGCCACACATTGCCCTGCAGGTGGCAGTACATCTGTACTTTCTGAGATGACTCTCCAGGCTCCAAGATGCCAAAGTAGCCTCCAAGTCCATCCAAAAATTCCATCGAAATTCAGAATCGCAACACTATGATTAATAGCTTCACTACAACACAGATCCAAGTGCCAAAAAAGAGGTTACTTGTAAATCCATCACTATGCACAGCATAATACACCAAACAAAAATGGAAAAGTGTTTAGAAGGCTTGCTGACCACTGACTGGGGAGCACATTATACTCAAGCTCACTGCAAACAACAAGTGACACGTTCAGAATCAAGACATTGCACATACTCAGTAAACACAAACGCTTCTTACAGCCATGAAAAACAAACGCTATCCAAGGAGCCACACTGCATCCTTCTTGCATCACAGTGCCTAGACAGGTAGCACAGGTAGATATAGTATGCACATTAAAGCCTGTTTACTAGTTACCCGGTGACCAGAACTCCATGCCAGTTACTACAACTCCACTGAACAGTAAAGCAGCATTGCTTAGGCAGAGGTTGACACTAAAATAAGGAACAAAAATTTTAAGGGTGAAATGGGGCAAACAGAGATTCACAAACTCAAGCTAATCCAGCAGAAGAATTTGAAAGGCAAGGCAGTTCTGTGGCGATTTCAGCATTTACAGCAGAGTCGGAGAAAGAGAGGGCTTCTGAACGTCCAAACTCGACTGCTCCTAAAGCCAGAACCCCTTGAAGTAATATGGTATAACATCGCTCTACACACACACGTCACAACCTGTAGACAGTTCAATTACTTCTTCACTGCAGAAAGGAAACACTTCTGATATGTACGGTTCTTCTACTAAGGGGAAAGATAGTACAGTTGTGTACACCTACCATAAATGTAGATGTTCTAGTGTCTTCACTGTTGCAGTCATGACTGTAGGGTTCTCCCCTGCCGGCAGGCAGCCCTCGGTCGGCCGGAAACCCAAAGTCTGGGTCCGGCGTCGGCTGTTCAACCATGCTCCCTGACGTCAGAGCGCCAGGAGTACAAAGCTGACAGCCGACGCCAACTTCTCCAGTTTTTCTTGCCCCAGATGTCAGGAATCCCAAAATGAAAAAGGTCCCATAACCTTTGCAAATACACCTCAGAAGAATGGTGAAAAAAGGAACTACAAAAAAGTAAACATAAGAGGGGACAGGAGGGAGGGAAATCCAGACTGCAAAAGTGAAGACACTCGAACATCTACATTTATGGTAGGTGTACACAACTGTACTATGTTCATAGTGTTTCACTGTTGCAGTCATGACTGTAGGGTAGAATCCCAAAGCTGAAAGAAAGGGAGGTGGTCATAAAGAAGAAGGGGCGGCTAGAAGGCCCTGCAAGACTGCAGAGGCAAAGCCTGCCCTAGACTTAGAGTAGAGAGGTAGATTGTAGTGCTTAGAGAAAGTATGCACTGAACTCCAAGTTGCAGCTTCCAAAATGTCTTTGGTAGTAACTCCCCTGAGGAAGGCCGCAGAAGTGGCAGCCGCTCTGGTGGAATGAGTCCGTATACTCCCTGGGATTTGCTTTCCATGGTGTGAATAACAAAATCTGATTCCATGAGCAATCCATTTAGAAATGGTCTGTTTTGAAATGGCTTTACCTTGGGAACTTGAAGCATACGAAAAAACAATTGTTCTGATTTTCTGATGTCCTTGGTTCTGTCCAGGTAAAAACGTAGTTGTCTGTGTACATCCAAGGAATGTAAGATCCTTTCCCCTTTATTTTGAGGAGTGGGGAAAAAGGTTGGCAAGTGGATAGTTTGATTTAAAGCCACTTTGGAAACCACCTTAGGCATGAAGGTAGGATTAGTCCTCAAAGATACTCTGTCTTGATGAAAAATAATATAAGGTTCCACAGCCATAAGAGCTTGTAACTCTGAAACTCTCCTGGCAGAGGTTAGGGCCAACAAGATAGCTGTCTTCCAAGATAAAAACTTGATGTCAGAAGAGGCAGCAGGCTCAAAAGGAGGCAAGGTTAGTTTTTCCAAAACATAGTTGAGATCCCAAGCAGGAATGGGAGGAGATCTAGGAGGTCTTAAGTTCTTAGCTCCTCTGAGAAACTGTCTCATGAGCTGGTGGGAAAAGATGGGAGGGTCTGTATTATAATGAGCAGAAATAGCAGAGGCATGTATCTTAATGGAAGAGAGAGAGAGTCCCTCATGTAAGAGATCTGTCAAGTAAAGTAAAATTAAGGTAATGTTAGGAAGAAGAGGATCAGAATCCTGAGCCTGCATCCAGGAACAAAATCTTTTCCATTTTCCTGCATAAGATTTTCTAGTGCTAGGACGTCTGGCTTCTAAAATGACATCCATAACCTGCTTGGATAGGAAAGAAGAAATCAAAGGCCCTGGATTAACCAGGCCGCCAGGTTGAGAGTTCTGACATGAGAGTGTAGAACCTGACCCTGAAGTTGGGACAGAAGGTTCGGAGACAGAGGTAAAACCCAAGGGGGGCTCCAGACATAGGTTTTTTAGAGTTGGATACCAAAACTGCCGAGGCCAATTTGGAGCCAGCAAGATTATCATCTTGGGCTTGTCCTGTTTTATCTTCAATAAGACCCGTGGAAGAAGAGGAAGAGGTGGAAAGGCATATCCCGAGATACACCTCCAACTGAATGACAGGGCATCCACTTATCAAGCTTCTCTGTGGAAAGACCTGGTGCAAAAATTCTGTAGTTGATGATTGAGATGGGATGCAAAGAGGTATATGTGAGGACATCCCCAGACTGCTGTTATCATCCTGAAAATTTTGGTGTCCAGCATCCTCTCGTGTGGATCCGAAAGGTTTCTGCTCAAACTGTCTGCCAGGAAGTTTTGTTTCCCTGGTAGAAACTGAGCTTGAAGATCCAGATTGCAAGCTAGAGCTGTGTTCCATAGATCCATAGCTAGTCTGCAAAGGGGGTAGGAATGAGATCCCCCTGCTTGTTTATGTACCACATAACTGTGGTGTTGTCTGTCCGTATTAGTAGTTGTCCTGGTTGTAAAAGATTCCTGAAGGCCAATAGAGCTTTCTGAATGGCTAACATTTCCTTTAAATTGATATGCAGGTGCTTCTGATCCTTTGTCCAAAGGCCCTGCAGACAGTTGCCCTGAAAATGGGCTCCCCAAGCATAATCCGAGGGGTCCGTGGTTAGAATCTGAGTGGCAGGAGGCAGACGGAAGGGTTTCCCTTTGTTTAGAGCACATGCCCTGGACCACCAAAGAAATTCCTTTTGAGGGTAAGGAAGGACAGAGATCAGTATGTCTAAACTGTGGCAATGCTGAGACCATACACTTTTTAGATACCACTGTATTTTCCTCATGTGTAGTCTTGCATATGGTATGAGAAGAATGCAGGAGGCCATCTAACCCAAAGCCTGCAGGAATTTCCTTGCAGATAGTTGAGTTAAAGTTGCCAAGGTTTTGAAAGTTGAAGCCAGCTGTAATTGTTTTTCGGATGTCAGAAATGCCATCTGGGTTGTGGTGTTTAGAAGAGCGCCCAGAAAAGTTATCTGTTGCGATGGTATCAAATTTGACTATGTTTACAGAGAATCCCAGGAACTTGAGGAGGTTCTGTACAAATTCTAGATGCTGGAGTAAGACATCCTTGCTGTCTGCCTGAATTAGACAATCGTCCAGATAAGGGTAAATTTGAATTCCCTTGAGTCTGCAGTAAGCTACTACTGGAGCCAGGCATTTGGTGAAGACCCTGGGCGCAGTAGACAATTCAAAGGGGAGCGCAGAGAATTGAAAGTGCCTCGATCTGGCCTTGAACCTGAGGTATTTTCTGCGATCCTGCCTGATGGGAATGTGTAAATATGCCTCCTTTAAATCCAAAGTTACCATCCATGCATCTTTGGACAGCATTGGAAGTAGCTGCTGTAGAGTAAGCATCTTGAATTTTGGAATCTCTAGAAAGGTGTTCAAGACCGACAGATCCAGAATGGGTCTCCATGACTTTTGCTTCCTTGGGACTAGAAAGAGCCTGGAGTAAAAACCTTTTCCCATCTCTGAAAGTGGAACCAGTTCTATGGCATTCACAGCCAAAAGAGCTTCCACCTGGTTTAAGGCCTCCGTCCATTGATGTTTTGGAAGGTCTGGCCATCCGCTTGGCCTTGGAAAGGTATGAAAATGGAATTTGTAACCTCTTAAAACCACATCCAAAACCCACTTGTCTTGGGTTATTTGAGTCCAATTTTGATAAAAAAAAAAGAGAGAGTTTTCCTCCGAGATGGGCTTCCAGGCAAGAAGTTCCTGTAGCCCAACAGAGGGAGTCATTGAGTTTGTTTCCTTTGAGTTTGTGACCTGTCCTCTCCCTAGGGGTGGAAGCAGTCCACTGTCTTGGTCTATAAGAAGCCTTCCTCTGGAGCATCTATATCTACCCCTCTGAGGCCTGTCTGAAGTGGGAAAGGACCAATTTTTTGAAGGCCAATTCCTGCTAAATCTAGGTGGCTGTACTTGTAAGAAATCTTTAACTGTTTGCATGGATTTCGCCTTATCCTCCATCTTTTTAATCACCTCTTCAGCTTTTGATCCAAACAAAATATTATGCTGAACAGGAGCATCCAATAATTTAGCCTTTACTTGTTCAGGCAAATTTTGTTCCTTTAGCCATGCATGCCTTCTAATGACTGTGCCGGAGGCCGCAGCCCTACAAGAAGCCTTCAAGGCATCAAATCCACAGTGTAAACCATGCTTCCCAACTTGTTCAGTGGCATGCAATAAGTCATGTAATTCCTTATCATCTGCACAGGCAGAAATGGAAGTAAGCTTTTGTTTTAAAACAGACAAGAGAAATTGCTGGTATTTCAGCATATGAAACTGACCGTTTAAAGCCCTAATGGACAAAGTAGCAGAAGTGTACACCTTTTTGCCCCATCTTTCTAAGGATCGAGAATCCTTTTCAGTAGGAATGGGATTTTTGGCAGAAGCGGCCTTAACTCCCTTAGGACCCTGAGAAATGGTTTCAGGGTCAGCAGAAGGGTTCTTGTATAAAAACTGGTGGGAATCAGGAAACCTGTAATATCCATCAGGCTTAACAGGAGCAGGAGGAAGAGAGTCAGGGGTTAAGTTAGCCTCCAAAAAGGCATCATCCACAATATCCAAAACAGGAGGAATAGCCAGGGGTCTATGTTGAGGAAGAAGAAAATCCCTCAGTCTTTTCTTAGATTCCGAATACTCCTATCCTTCCCAGTGGAAATATTCCCTCATTTCATGCAAAGTTTCCCCAAAAGAGAAATCCTCAGGGGGAGAAGCTGAAGGAATGGATTCCTCAGCATCAGAATCCTCATAAGGAGGGAAAGAATATTCCTGGTCAGAAGAAGAAGAAACTGAGGAAACAGAAGCCTGATCAGAGGAATCATAATAAACATCCTGCCTTGGCCTTTTAACTGGAGGGGGATGTGAACCCCTAATCATAGTAAGTAAATCCTCCGCCATCTTGAGTAACTGTTTCTGTGACTTGGGAGCCGGTTCAGAAGAGGCCTGTGTTGCAGTCTTTGATTTAGGAATCTTTGCCTTTGTCTTTGGCTTTGCCTTTATTAGAAGCTGAGTAGGCCTGAAAACCCCTTCGGAAGCCGGTACCTGCACAGCGGCTCCGGACCCATCCGAAGGAGCATTGTCTGAAGGTCCTGCAATAGAAATATTTAAAGGCCTGGTTGGCTCCTCATGAGAGTCCATTTCGGTCATCGGTTCTGAAATGGCTGACGACAGGGGCTGCAAAAGCACCTCACTGACGATGGCTGAACCTGAAGCTGGCTCCGCTTGTGCGCTATCATCAGATTTGGACCTCGGAGGCCTGTCTTTATCCTTGCGACGTTTGTGAACTCCGGTAGCCGGAACCATATCCCGACGACATTTTGTAGTTAAAGCGCCTACCGAAGTAATGAAAAGCAAAATCGTAGCTTCGCTTAATTGTACGTTGATTGAATCTAGCACAAAACCGACAACTAGCTACGTCATGGTCAGGGCCTAAGCAAGGAATACAATAAGAATGAAAATCCTTATGAGGTATTTGCTTCCCACATGAAATACAATTATTAACTTTTTCTGGCATCGGAGTGGAGCAAGAAAGAAGTTTCCCCAACGGGGTACTTAGCTTGGAGTGGAGAAGAAAATCTTCGGACTGAAGTTTATCAGAAAAATAGTCAGGAGTCAGCCGACCGGCACTTGCAAACTGCTATCACCGCACGGCAAGAAAGACTGGAGAAGATGGCGTTGGCTGTCAGCTTTGTACTCCTGGTGCTCTAACATCAGGGAGCATGGTTGAACAGCCGACACCGGACCCAGACTTTGGGATTCTGGCCGACCGAGGGCTGCCTGCCGGCAGGGAAGAACCCTACATTCATGACTGCAACAGTGAAACACGATGAACATCTGCTATTGTCTGGCAAGCACAAGGCATTCTGCAGCCAGACAGTAATAATGAATGCCTATTCTGGATGTTCTAATGAGCAGAATGGTTCGTTTTTCTTTTTCAGTGGCTTCAAGGTATGTGAAATTACAACTTTATGGTATTTAGCAGACTATCATTTCCAGTGAAAATCTAACACTGCAGACACCGAATCATCGAAACCCTAACACATTTCTCTACCAGTGCACCAATAATTTTAAATGCTCTCTAGTGAGGACCGCCTCTGAAAAAGAATTATCAAATTATCAGCAATAAAAACAGCCTCAAAGAAATCTTTGTAAACCATCCTTTAAGAGGATAATGGATTTAAACAAAGCATCAGCTGTGCAGTTTGTAAATATGAAAACTGTTGCATTATACTGAGGCAAACAGTTGTCTTCAAGAAAAATTTCTGTTTTCAACAATCAAAGCCAAGAAGAGGCACAGGAAACTGCTTACTTGTCAAACAGTTTTCTAAATATGCACACAACACTGCACGGTTTCTTTTAGCCCCCAAAACAGGACTATATTGTGGAGAAAGGTGAAAGTTTCAAGAAAAACAACTCTAATCCTTTTTGTCTCCATCTGCTGAGGAAGTTAACAGTGCGATGCAGTCTGTTTCAGACAAAGCAGAAATCGATATAATGCTTGTAATGCATTTCTAGCTTCTGCATCTTGAAACACAACATCTGGCAGTTATAACAGTGAATAAAAGGTTACAGTGACATTCAGCTGACACTAACTCTAAATTCAGCTGATCGCACTAGAAATGTACAGAGTTCTACTAGATGTGGCAAAAGTATTGAGACTACAAAATAGGAGATTCATTTTCTAGTTACTGTCCCTTTTCATCCACCTCAAAGTAACTACCCCCCAATACTTTTGTTTTTAGTGGGGTTTTTTTGGGGGGGCTGTTCAGATTTTTTTACAACTAAGGTTCATTTCTCTTTCTTTGTGTCCATTTCTTCCTATAAAAAAAAAATGGCAAGGCTAAGTGGTGGAATCTTCATCTACATTTACCCCTTTTACCTCTCTTTCCCATATACGGCACATGAGGACTTTAGCAGTCATAAGCTCATGAATGCTCATGCAAGAGGAAGCAAAGCTGGTCCTGCCTGTGACTGCAACCTAATTAGCTATTCAAAAAGTACAGTTGTGTACACTTACCATAAATGTAGATGTTAAGAGTGTATTCACTGTTGCAGTCATTACATTTGGGTAATCTTGCTGGCAGGTTTCCCTCAGTCGGCCTGAATTCCAAAGTCCTGGGTCCTGCGTCGGCTGCTGTCACCCCTTCCCTGATGTCAGGTCGTCAGGGGTACAAAAGATGCAGCCAATGCCATTTTCTTTAGTTTTTCTTGCCCCAGATGTCAAGTGCCCCCTAAAAGGGTAGTCCAAATTTATACATATATATATATAAATATAAATAAATACATGCACCAATATAAACTTTACCTTCATCTACAAGCAAATACACCACATAGGTTGTATGAGTCAAAGAAGGAAAGATAGGTTCCAATAGAAGAAAAGGGGGGTGGCAGGTGGGTAACCTGGACTACAACAGTGAATACACTCGAACATCTACATATACGGTAGGTGTACACAACTGTACTATGTTCTTCGTGTTTCACTGTTGCAGTCATTACATTTGGGTAGAGTCCCAAAGCCATGGTTGGGAGGCTGGAGCTAAACCGCATTAAGTGCGACTACAAGGCCCTGCAGCACTGCAGTGGCAAAGCCTGCCCTGGACAAAGTTGAGAGGCAAATGGTAATGCTTTGTAAAGGTGTGAACAGAACTCCAAGTAGCAGCCTCTAAAATGTCCTTGGTTGGTACTCCCCTGAGAAAGGCTGCTGAAGTGGCTGCAACTCTGGTTGAATGTGGCCTAATGCCCCTAGGCACTGGCTTGCCAGTGCCTAAGGGCATTAGGCACTGGCTTGCCATGGTGCAAGTAGCAGAAACGAATAGTCTGCTTTGAGATGGCCTTTCCTTGTGATCCTGCAGCATATGCCACTATTAATTGCTCTGTCTTTCTGAAAGCTTTGGTTCTGTCCAAGTAGAACCTAAACTGTCTGTGTACATCCAAAGAATGCAGAATTCTCTCCCCCTTGTTCTGTGGATTTGGATAAAAAGTTGGCAGATGAATAGTTTGGTTAAGAGCCACACTGGACACCACCTTAGGCACAAATGTTGGGTTTGTCCTCAGAGAGACCCTGTCTGGATAAAAAAATGATAAAAAGGTTCCACAGGCGTGAGTGCTTGTAGCTCTGAAACTTGTCTTGCAGATGTTATTGCTAGGAGCAGAGCTGTTTTCCAAGACAAAAACTTTATATCAGCAGTAGCAGCTGGCTCAAATGGAGGCATGGTGAGTTTTTCCAAGACATAGTTGAGGTCCCATGCAGGCAGTGGTGATCTCCTTGGAGGCCTTAAATGTTTGGCTCCTCTGAGGTACTGTTTTAATAAGGGATGAGAAAAAATTGGCGGCTCTGTATTGTAATGAGCCGAAATGGCAGAGGCATGAATTTTAACAGATGAGAAAGATAGACCTTTGTCCAGCATCTCAGTTAAGTATTGCAAAATCTGAAGAATATTTGGCACAGCTGTATCAGTTCCTTGTGCCTGGTTCCAATCACAGAATCTCTTCCATTTTCCAGCATAAGATTTTCTAGTACTAGGCCTACTGGCCTCCAAAATGACATCCATCACAGCTTTACTGAGAGGTGTGTTTTGTATGACTACATGATCTGCCATGCTGCCAGGTTTAAAGTCCTGAGTTGGCTGTGCAGGATCCGATTGTTTTGCTGGGATAGTAGATGAGGTATTTGAGGTAAGGTCCAAGCTGGGCCTTGAGGCAAGTTCTTTAGGATTGGAAACCAGTACTGGCGGGTCCAGTCTGGGGCAATCAGTATCATGTTTGGCTTTTCCTGTATGACCTTTAGGAGTACCTTGGGGAGGAGAGGCAGAGGGGGAAAGGCATATACTGATAGGGCGTCCACTTTCCATGCTTGTCTGTGATAAGTCCTTGTGCAGAATCTTTTTAGCTGGTAGTTGTGAGGGGAGGCAAATAGATCTATGTCCGGGCATCCCCATTTCCTTGTTATCATGCTGAAGACTTGTGGATCCAGCTGCCACTCGTGGGGATCCATGAGGTTTCTGCTTAGGTCGCCTGCCAGAGTATTTATCCTTCCTGGCAGGAACTGTGCCTGCACATGAACTTGGTAAGTTAATGTTGTGTCCCACAAAGTCATGGCTAGTCTGCAAAGGTGGTAAGAATGTGTGCCCCCCTGCTCATTTATATACCACATTACCATGGTGTTGTCTATCTTTATCAGTAGTTGTCCCGGATGAAGCAGGTCCTTGAAGGCTGTCAGGGCATTCCAAACAGCTAGCATCTCTTTTTGATTGATATGTAGATGCATTTGGGTTGAGGACCATGTGCCCTGAATGCATCTTCCTGCCATGTGGGCCCCCCAGGCATAATCTGATGCATCCGTTGTTAGTGTCTGCCTGGCTGGAGGTAATGTGAATGGCTGTCCCTTATTTTGGTGACAAGCCTCTGCCCACCATCGAAACTCCTGTTGTAGGCAGGGAATAAGAGTAATCATCGTTTCCAGACTGTGACAATGTTGAGTCCAAACACTTTTTAGGTACCATTGAAGTTTCCTCCTATGCAGTCTTGCATAAGGAATTAGTAGGATGCAAGATGCCATGAAGCCCAAAGCCTGCAGAATTTTTCTTGCAGATAACTGGGCCTTTGTTGCCAACATTTTGAAATAGGTAGTCAGTTGCCTTTGTCTGGGCAGTTGTATTTAAGCTTGCACCCAGGAATATAATCTCTTGAGAGGGTACTAGTTTTGATTTCTTTTCATTGACTGTGTACCCTAGGCATGTTAGAAATCTCTTTACAAATGCCAGATGCTGTAGTAGAATGTCCTTGTTCTCTGCTTGAATTAGGCAATCATCCAAGTAAGGATATATTTGTATTCCTTTTTGTCTGCAGAATGCAAATTACTGGTGCCAGGCACTTTGGCTTACCTACTACGCCCAGGGTCTTTACAAAGTGCAGTGCAGAGAATTGGTAATGCATTGAGCCAGCCTTGAATCTGAGGTATCTTCTGCACAACTGTCCGATTGGGACATGCAGATATGCCTCTTTTAGGTCTAGAGTCACCAGTCAAGCGTTCTTGCCCAGCATGGGCAGAAGCTGCTGCAAAGTCATCATCTTGAATTTTGGTATATCCAGGAATGTGTTCAGAATAGATAGGTCCAGTACTGGTCTCCAGGCCTTGTCCTTTCTGGGTACCAAGAACAGTCGAGTAAAATCCTTGTCCCTGCTCTTGCTCTGGTACTTGTTGAATGGCCCCCATGTCCATGAGGGATGAGACTTGTTTTTGTGCCTCTGCCCATTGATTTTTTGGCAGGTGTGGCCAGCCGTTTGCCTTTGGCAGGGTATGGAAATGGAACTTGTACCCTTGAGACACGATATTTAGAACCCACTTGTCCTGGGTTATAATGTGCCAATTTTGATAAAAAGTGCTAATTTTCCCCCTAAGGGTGCTGCCTGGAGATAAGTGCTTGGTGCAGGCAGGGGGAAGTCATTGGGACTGTTTCCTGTACGGTTGTGATTTATCTTCTCCAACTTTGGAGGTAAGAGCACCCCATTGCTTTGACCTGTAGGAACCTTGTGCCTGGGATCTGCCTCTTGGGCGTCTGTATCTGCCCCTTTGAGATCTGTCTGACACAGGAAAGGACCAATTATTTGTAGGCCAGTGTCTACTAAACCTAGGTGGCTGTACTTGTAAAAAAATCTTTGACAGTTTGCATAAATTTAGCTTTGTCCTCCATTTTCTTTAACACCTCCTCTGCCTTAACACCAAACAAAGTATCTTGCTGTAAAGGTGCATCTAATAATTTAACTTTAACATGATCAGGCAGATTTTGTTCCTTTAACCAAGCATGCCTCCTTATTACAGAACTGCGGCCCTGCAGGAGGCCTCCAAAGTATCAAATCCGCATTGCAAAGTATGCTTTCCAACTTGTTCAGCTGCATGCAGTAAATCCTGCATTTCCTTGTTTTCTGCACATTCAGAGTTTAATAACATTTTCTGTTTAAGCAATGCCATGACATGTTGCTGATATTTCAGCATATTAAACTGACAGTTTAAGGCCCTTATAGCCAAGGTTGCAGATGTGTAAACCTTTTTCCCCCATCTATCCAGTGTCCTAGAATCTCTGTCAGAGGGGGTACGGTTTTTTGCAGCAGAAGCCTTAACTCCTTTGGGACCCTGTGAAATAGTTTCTGGGTCTGCAACTGGGTTTTTAAAAAGGAATGTATGAGAGTCAGGGGACCCTGTAATATCTGTCAGGCATAACAGGAGCTGGAGGTAAGGAGTCAGGGGTAAGACTAGACAACGAAAACACATCATCTACAGTATCTAACACAGGTGGGATGGCTAGTGGCCTGTGTTGAGGTAGTAAAAGGAAATCCCTGAGCCTCTTTTTAGATTCTGAAAAATCTTGGCTCTCCCAGTGGAAATGCTCCCTCGTGGTATGCAAGGTTTCTCCAAAAGAATAGTCCTCTGGAGGAGAAGCTGAAGGAATAGATTCTTCAGCATCAGAATCCTCATAGGGGGAAGAGAATATTCCTGATCAGAAGAGGAATCAGAAGAAATAGAAATCTGATCTGAAGATTCACAGTCAGTCTCTTGCCTAGGCCTCTTAACAGGAGAGGGATGGGAACCCCTAATCAAGGTAATTAAGTCTTCGACCATTTTGAGCATCTGCTTTTGGGCATAGAGGCCTGTCCACATGGCTCTTGAGTTTCTTTGCTTTAGAAGGTGCTTTAGTCTTTGCCTTTGAAGCTGAGGTTGGCTTAATGTAAAGTTGTTTTGGTCTGAATACACCCTCAGAAGCCGGTGCCTGCTCAACGGCTCCTGACCCATCTGAAGGGATAGTATCCGCGGCTCCAATACCTTGAGTTTCCAGTGGCATGGCCGACTCCATGTGGGAGTCGGTAGCGGGCTGCGACTCTAAAGTAGTTGGCTTCAGGGGCTGCGAAAGCACCTCACTGAGAACCGGCGACTGGCTTAGGAGAAGCTTCGTCATCGGTTTTGGGACACGGTTGTCTATCTCTCTCCTTTTCTTTGCGTTTTTTGTGAACTCTGGTAGTCGGATGACTATCCGACGACATTTCTGGATAATTAAACCGGCGTCCAAAATAGTTTAAAGCAAAATCATACCGAGGCTTAATAGTGCGTTGGTTAAATCTAGCACAAAACCGACAACCAGCAACATTGTGATCAGGGCCGAGGCAAGGAATACAGTAAGAATGAAATTCCTTATGAGATATTTGCTTTCCACAAGAAATACAATTATTAACTTTTTCAGACATCAGTCTGGAGCAAGAAAAAAAAAGTTTCCCCAACGGGGTACTTAGCTTTATTGAAGACTTCAGATCTGAAACTCGAACATGAAAATCTCAGGAGTCGGCCAACCCGCACTTGCGAACTGCTTCTGCTTCGGGCACCACACGGCAAGAAAATGGTGTCGGCCACATCTTTTATACCCCTGACATCAGGGAAGGGGTGACAGCAGCTGACGCAGGACCCAGGACTTTGGAATTCAGGCCGACTGAGGGCAACCTGCCAGCAGGATTACCCAAATGTAATGACTGCAACAGTGAAACACGAAGAACATTTTCCCTGTGGTTCACTCAAGGGACAAAAAATCCCCCCCCCCCCCGAAACAGGCAAGTAGGTCCCCTCAAGATTAAAGTTCAAATCCAAGTGATCTGTAACACAGGTATAATGCAGACAATTCTCATCAATACTTTATGAGAATTATTTCAAAAGTAAAATGTTACAGAAAAAAAATGTATTCAAAATAATGCAGGCTGTGTCTCCCCTAACAAAGTACACATACAGCCAATCATTCAAAGACAATAAGTAGAACGTTATAGGGGTGTCAGAACTAATTAAAAATAACTTAACAGTAGTCACCTCTGGTGCCATGATTCTGGAATGACTGTGTTATCCAAGTGACTTTGGTGAATCCCAGACACTGTACAGTACCCACAGAAATGCCCCCCCCCCATTAGATACACTGACAAAGTGTTGCATACATTATAAATCCAGGCAATTGTGCTCTAGTTGCAAATGGAATTAGGATGGCACAAATCATGTTTGGCACTGTAGCAGTGCTTCAACACCACAGGATGAGTGGCAGGCTAACTGGCTGTACAACGTCTGTAAAGCCCCACTTGCTACCAAGAACAGGCTATGGTTATAAGCATTTCTGCAGAAGACAGTGGCAAGGCAAAACCTGAAGTTAGGGAATGTGCATCTGTTAGCATGCTGAAGGTATTCACAAGGACCACTACAAAACATTTCATTAAGTTACTTTTAAACCTTTGAGCACATTAGTGTACATGTCAAAGTAGCCAGCACTTCATGCAAGTAAACTACTTGAAACTATAGTCCTGAAATGGGTAGAAACTGCTTCATGATGTGAAAGCTATAGACCAACTCCTCTGCATGCATTCTGAGAGCAAAATATACCCCGCTAGTCATCTTTCTCCTATCAAGTTACCATAAAAGCACAGGAGTTTGGTAATTTACTGCAGACAATTAAGACTACAAGCTTCTAACAAGCTTCATCCAACAGTCTAGGGTTCAATTTCAGCAGCTTTCATTTGCCTAGCTCTGAGTAGGTCATCTAAAACAGTCACCAGGCAACTTCTGAGAGAGACAGAGTTGTGCCCAAGGAGTTTACCCAGTTAACATATACGTTGGAAAAAATTTAGAAATTTTGGTTTGAAAAAAACGCTTGAGGATTTTGATTTCTTGACTTCCGATGAGATATAATTACATTTATTTTCAGGGAGACCTACATCACCAAACAGATGGGATGGCTATGGGTTTGGCATGTGCTCCCATATACGCTAACATTATAATGTTATATTGGGAGCAACAATTTGCATTTAAATCTGTATTCTACCAATACATTTTGGGGTATTACCGATGTTTGGATGATATATTCATTCTATAGGAAGGAACCAATGAATTGATACTAGAGTTCATGAACTGTTTGAACCATAGTACAAGCTTTTTACAATTCACACACGAAGTAGGTGTAGATGAAACACACTATTTGGATGTGAAGTTAAAGAAAGACTACATAAATAAGGTTTACAGATCTAGTATATATAGGAAAGAATTCGATTCTCATATCTACATTATGAGAGTGATCATCCATAGAATCTCAAAAAGAAGACTATTAAGGGGCGGATGGTTAGAATAGCAAGAATGACATCACATAGAATGGAATTCACGAGAGAAATAAATACTATACATAAAACGTTTGGTGAGAGGGCATATCCCAATGAATTAATCAATCCTATTGAGAGGTGTGGTGGATGGATGGGGTACAACATATCTACCACTATTGACCAGTGGAGAGATTATTGGAAGAAAGGAAATTTGGGGTAACACTGAACAAATTACAACACAACTCCCCTACTTGACACTGACATACTATACTGAAATGGGTTGGATTAAAAAAATGTATAAAACGACATTTGGGGTATGTTTAGTAGGATGCTCACTAGTATGGAAGTGTTTCAAAAACCGTTGAGATATGGTTTTAAAAGGAATTTTAACTTAAAAAATATACTGGGGAAGAAAAAAGGACGATTGTAGAGGGGGGGGGGGCATGCCAAAAACGTGGCACCTTTAAGTGCAGTAGGTGTTAAAGAATTAGATATACCCAGTATTAGTTTTAAGATTAAGGGCAAAACATATTCCAGTTGTTATACTAAAAAAGTAGTATGGTTAGTGTACTATAAAGTCTGTTGGGCATATTATATTGGGAAGACAGAGCGTAATTTAAGATTACGCATATATGAACACATACACAACATTAATAAGAAAAATGAAAATACTGCCCTATACAGACACTTGTTGACATGCAAAGACGCAGATTACAGATTTTGGGTGTTAGAGGAAGTTAGACATAGTGAGAGAGAGGGTGATTGGGAGACACGATTAGAGTTTCGAGAAGTGATTTGGCAACTAAAGCTGGATGCATGCAACAGTCCTGGCATGAATGACCATGTCTCCATCACCCCTGCCTTGAAATTACTTTCAGCTAACCCAAAAAGGTGCGATTTATAAAACCAGAACACTAACAAAAAAGACACTTACGGTAATATGGCACTCAAGGTAGTCAAAATTTATAAAAGGAATATAGAATTCATCCTAATGTCCTCCCCGCAGTTGAGTGGCGTTCGAAAGTAATGCGTGAATGGGCATGCCTTCGTTGAAGGTTGGGCTGGCACCTCGGCACCATAAAAATTGGCTGCCAATCATTAGCGGACCTCAGTTCCCGCTGTGGCGACCCCTAACTGGGAAAAGCAGAAAGAAAAACAACTAATAGTACTACTACACAACCATTTTATAGTACTATTTTATTAAACTGGTCATATTTAATACTGAATATTTTATATTTAATATTTCAACAATTCTGTACTGTATATATGATTTTAACCGATCAAATCATATAGTTTTAATAAATACCTGCATAATGTATAAATTATTTATTTACATATATTTTACATTTATATTTTCTATATAGCTTTGTACAAGTATGATCTTCTTCTTCTTCTTCTTCTTTCGGCTTTTTCCCGGTTAGGGGTCGCCACAGTGGATCACCTTGTCCGCACATTGAATGGCAGTGGAGTTTTATGGTGTCGAGTTGCCAGCCCGGCACCCAACCTTCCACAGAAGGCACACTCACACCTAGGGCCAATTTAGAGTGTCCAATCCACCTGCAGCATGTCTTTGGGATGTGGGAGGAAACCGGAGCACCCGGAGGAAACCCACGCGACCACAGGGAGGACATGCAGACTCTGCACAGAAGGCACCCCAGCCGAGGATCGAACCGGAGAACCTCTTGCTGTGAGGCAGCAATGCTAACCACTGCACCACCGTGGCCGCCCTTAGCTTTGTACAAGTATGATAATTATTAATTTTTAACAAGTGGTGCAATAGGTTTTTCCCCTTGGAACTGGTGGATCTTTAATTACACCCAAAAGGAGTATTATATTACTAATGTTTTTATACCGTTAGGTTCATGGTTATGCATGTTTTTTGGTCTGCATTTATGAAGTATGAATTAATTTGCTACAATATGTAGTTGTAGTTGTCTTTCGGCTTTTCCCAGTTAGGGGTTGCCACAGCTGAACTCCAGTCCACTAATGATTGGCAGTAGAGTTTTACATGCTGGCTTGCCGGGCCTAACGCACAACCTTCAACGAAGGAACGCCCATTCACGTATGTCGCCACACAGAAGACGCTCTGAGAATCGAACGGGCAACGTCTAACTGTGAGGCGACAACGCTACCGCAGCACCACCACCGCAGTCTTAATAATATATATATATATATATATATATATATATATATATATATATATATATATATATATATATATACACACACACACACACACACACACACACACACTTTTTATAGTGAATTTTTATACATTTGTGTGTATTTATAATTGTACGGGTATTTATAGTGATCATATAGTTACACCATACAACTGACTTATGAAGGATTAACATATGGAATATTTCTGAATTAACTGGTAGACCAATGGAGTGAGATTAACTAGTACAACAAGTGTAAAACTACTGTGGCAGATGATTCTGATGAAGTCTCCCAAGTGGAGATGAAAGCGCTTAATCTGCCTTGTTTTATTCTAATCTAATATATTTTGAATTAAATGCTTTTGTTCGTGGAGCCTACCTTGTGTTAATTATTTGGAGTGGATAGAAGACATTGACAGAGGGACACGGCCTTTATTGATACTTAGAGCAATGGTAATATTTGTACTGTATACAAGCCAGAATACCCTAATGGACTTCTCTTTAATACTGTATTTTTATGTAAATTAGCCTTACCTCAAAAGATTACAGATGATTTTATGGTAGTAAAAAGCACACATCTGTCTAATTTGAAATACAACTGTACACACAGGGCAGTCTAAAGAAATGTGCACTTTCAGCAGTTTCTGGTATTCTGACATGAATCCTACGTTATGAATCATGTATAGAATTAAATGTAATCTATGCAAGTATTTCCTGGCACTGCCACAAACTATAATACTTTCACTGCACTGCTCCATCAGAAAAAGCAGTTTTACAATTACTGTGTGGATATGTGTGCTATTTTATTTATGTTTTGTTGACTAAGTTTACCGTTCTGGGCAGAGACCATTTTTAGATGGGACCTGGGGGGGGAAACGCGAGGAATACATAGATAAACAATCTCTGCTATCCATTGGACTGTAATTTTAACAGTAATTCCCACATATTTAAGCATATAATACAAAAAGGATATTCTTATAAATAAACACTCAGTAAAATAGGGCAATTGAAACAGTCCTGAGCAAGACAGTTACTTAAACAGTAAAAGACATTGCAATGGAATTCAACAGAACAGTAGTTGAGCAAAATGGGGTGACAGTATCCAAATAATTTGGAGAATAGAGACTCCAAACAGCTCATAATAAGAGACAAAGCATGAAAAGAATGCTATAAGAATAAAACACAGCACGGTATTAGAATAAACACAACACTTCCACCAAAATTTTAGCTATCTCAGAAATCGTAACATTCTTGTCAAATCTGAAATCATACTCAGCAATCTCCAAAAATGCCCCACAACAACCTCAAGCTTTTTTGGTCCTCTGTAAATAAAATTACTACACCCCAGCCATACCATTAAACCCTGTCCCACTTCAAAACCTTGTCCCACTTCAAACAGAGAGTCCATTGTCACTCAGTTAAACACTCATTTTATCCAGTCAGTTCTATCACTAAATCAATGACACTCACGTCACCCCTCCAACTTCCATCTGTTATCAAAAGCAATACACTGTCTTAGGTTTTCAGCCTATCCCAACACCAGCCCTAAAAAATTACTAGCCAAATTAAAAGAAACATCCTCAGCTGCCAATAACCCTCCCACTGGGTTTCTCAAAATAGGTGCACAAGCACTAGCCTTCCCTGTCCCCCTTTCTAATCAACCAGTCAATAACTGAAAAAAGACGTTATGTACTCACCATAACATTCGATGTATGTAGTCCATCTCGCCTTACATTCTTACATGTGGGTACGGAGCAGAACCTCTGCTCCGACTCGGCCATACTCTAGCTCTAAGTCTTCAATTGGCTCGTGGCTAAGAGGTATCCCATCATGAAACAGGTTTATTCCCCAGATCGTTTGTTGCAAGCCGAGACACACACACAGAAGAACAACCCCAACAGAAAGGACTACTGACACCTAGAGACTATACAGTAGGGGGTAGGAGGGAGGGTTAGTAAGAATGTAAGGCAAGATGGACTACATACATCGAACGTTATGATGAGTACATAACTTCTTGACGTTATGTAGTCCAGTCTCTCCTTCATTCATACCCATGGGGACAGCGTCCCTAGCACCTTGATCTTGGGTGGCTCAGTGAAAAATACTCTTGCACTGTGGAACCAAAGGAAGATCTGCCTCTAAAGACCAGATCTAATTTGTAGTGACTAATAAAGGTACGAGGCGAAGCCCATGTTGCTGCAGCACAATCATCATCCATAGACATCTTAGCCTGAAACGCAGTTGAGGTAGCCATAGATAGGGTAGAATGAGCCTTCACTTTAAAGGGTAATTCTTTCCCACTGGAAGCATAAATAAATGAGATGCAATCGGAGATCCAGCGAGACAAGGTTACCTTAGAAACAGCAACCCCAAGTCTAGTGTCTGAAAACGAGATAAACATTTGATCTGATTTCCTGAAATCTTTTGTCCTATGTAAATAGAAACGCAATTGTCTATGAACATCTAGCTGATGAAACAAATCCTGCCTTGTTGGAGAATTCAGGAAAAAACACAGGCAACTCAATGGATTGGCTGATATTGACAACAGAGACAACCTTTGGAACAAAGGAAGGATTGGTTCTTAAGGAGACCCTATCTTTGTGAAACACCAAATAAGGTGGCTTAATCGATGATGCTTGGAGTGGAGACCCACCTAGCTGAAGTTATGGCTACCAAGAATACAGTCTTCTATGACAATAATTTAATGTTACACGTAGCTGTGGGCTCAAAGGGAGTTGAGGTGAGCTTCTGTAATACAAAATTGAGGTCCCATGGCATTCCTCTTCCACTTACTGGAATAAATCTTCCTGGTAGAAGGCTTGTGGGAAGATGATAGAATATGGACCACTTCTGGGGAAAAATCATGAAGCCTGACTAATCACGGAACTGGAGCATCCAAGCTGTCAACTTGAGGGTCTGGATGGAGGGATGGAACTGTCCTGACATATGAGTCAGCAGATCTGGGGCTGGGTCCACAATCCAGGGCTTGTCCATTAGATAGGTTTGAAGGAAGGGAAACCAAATCTGACGAGGCCAGTGTGGGGCAATGAGGATCATTTTGTTTCCCCAAGACTGTGCTTTCTGAATGACCTCTGATATCAGAGGTAATGGTGGAAAGGCATAGAGAAGACCAGAGGGCCAATCATGAACCAAAGCGTCCCTGGGTGTCTCCCTCTCCGGGAGGATAAGGGTGAAGTAGCTGCTGCATTTGGCATTGAGGGGGCTGGCAAACAGATTGCAGCAAGGCTGACCCATCTGTGGAATATCTTCTCCGCAACAGAATTGTTCAGGGACCACTCGTGAGGCATTAGGATAGCTCTGCTCAGCCTGTCGGCAATCGCACTGGTCTTCCCTGGTATATGCGTTGCAATTAGAAAGTGTTGGGAAGACACCGCCCACTGCCAAACCTGAAGTGCCTCTCTGCAAAGGGGGTATGATTTGGTTCCTCCCTGTTGGTTCAGATACCATACCACTGACATGTCTGAGTGGATTGCAATTGTCTTTAGATGGAGAAAGCTCCGAAGTGCTTGCAACACTAATAGCACTACTCTCATCTCCAAGACATTGATATGCAAATGGGTCTTGTGATCCTGCCACGTGCCTTGGACTGTCCTGCCGATATAATGCCCCCCCCTACCTGATCTGGGAGGCATCCGTGGTCACCATGGCAACTGGAGAAGATGGAACAAAAGGCTTGCCCACGTTGAGATTGCTGGCATGAAGCCACCAGCGCAAATCCTGCTTGCATGTGTCCATAAACAGAACAGAATGGGAGAGTGGAAGAAGCTGTCGTGACCATTGGGCGAAAAGCAGCCACTGAAGAACCCTCATGAATAGTCTGGCAAGGGGAATAGATGTTCGAGGATCCCCATGCTGCAGTCCCTTACTATGGGTATAGTCCGCGTCCCAGTCGGCCCATACCAAGAGTATAGGCTGGACGGTCAGGGTCAGGGCGCATTAGACTGACTCATGCCAGCAGGGTACTATATCCACTGACTTTTATCGCCCTCTCTTTTTCCTCCTTCTTTCAGAAGAGAACCTAAAAGACAAGGCCCAAAATACAATATATAAGAATATATACAAAAATATAAGCATGTAACCTCACCTACACAACCACCCCTAACACAGGGGAGGGGGAGGAGGAGGGTGGACTGCAGCAATGGGGATCGAACATCTACATTTATGGTAGGTACAAAACTGTACTATGTTCTTCATTCCCATTGCTGCAGTCCGAATCCCAAAGCAGAGGAAAGAGGCTGGCAAATCATAAAGAAGCAGGAGCTGACAACATGCCTTGCAAAACAGCTGTGCAAAACCAGCCCTAGACTTAGAGTAGATAGGAAGGTGATAATGCTGGCAGTAGCCCTAGTGGAATGAGGCCTAATCCCAGCTGGAATCTCCTTGCCATGATGGGAATAACAAAATGCAATGCAAAAGCCAATCCACCTAGAAATAGTTTGTTTTGACACAAAACAAACAACTGCTGAGACTGCCTGAAATCCTTAGTCCTGCTTAAATAATTGTACATCTAAAGTGTGCAAAATCTTTTCCCCTTTATTTTGGGGGTCTGCATGCAAATGAATAGTTTGGTTTAAAGCCACACTAGAAACCACCTTAGGCATAAAGGAAGGATTAGTATGGAAAATCAAAATGGCTCTACTGCCATAAGGGCCTGCAACTCAGACACCCTTCTTGCAGAAGTAATAGCCAACAGAAAAGCAGTCTCCCATGACAAGTATTTCAATTCAGCAGTATTTTCCAACACAAAATTGAGATCCCAAGCAGGAGTAGGAGCTCCCTCTAAGAAACTGCTTGAACAAAGGATAAACAATGGTGGGTCACAATCATAGTGAGCTGAAATTGCTGCAGCATGAATCTTAATGGAAGAGAAGGACAAACCTTTGTCCAATAACTCAGTAAGATATTGAAGAGCCACACTCAAATTAGGCTCAGAAACCTGCAAATTCTTTGCTGTACTCCAAAATAAAAATCTCTTCCATTTTTCATGACACTTTCCTTGTACTAGGTCTTCTAGCTTCCATAATCACATTTAAAACTTGTTGAGGAAGTTGAGACCTGCTGTGTTTCAACACAGAATATGCCAGGCTGTTAGATGAAGAGAGTGGAGCTTGACATTGAGCAGATGACCATCCTTCTGAGATAACAGATGAGGAATCAGAGGTAAAGGCCATGGAGGCTTCCTTACCAGACTCCGTAGTAAATCTGGAGCTATCAAAATCATCCTTGGCCTGTCTTGTCTGACCTTTAATAGTACCTTTGGAAGAAGAGGCAGAGGAGGAAAGGCATACACATGAAGGTTTTTCCAACTGAAAGACAGAGCATCCACTTTCCAAGCTGTGTGATGAAACCCCTTTGTGCAATACTGTGGCAGCTGGTGGTTTAGTGGAGAAGCAAACAGATCTATGTCTCACTGTCAATTTTGAAATACATGAAGATCCAGTTTCCACTGTGGGGATCCATGATTTGTCTGCTTAACACATCTGCTAAGGAGTTCTGTGCTCAGAAACCTTGCCTGACGAGTTAGTTGCAACCTTAGCGCAGTCTCCGATAAAATCATTGCTTGCCTGCATAGAGGATAAGACTGTGTTCCGCCTTGCTTGTTGATGTACCAGATGACAGTTGTGTTGTCTGTTAGAATCAACACCTGCCCTGGAAGAAGTAACTCCTTGAAAGCCATTAATGCAAACTGGACTGCTAACATCTCCTTCATGTTGATATGTAGATGCTGTAGTCTGGCAGGCCACTTGTCTTGTATCCACTTTCCATTTAGATGAGCTCCCCAAGCAATGTCCGAGGCATCTGTCGTTAAAATCTGACTGAGTCCCTTGTTTAGGTGACATTCCTGAGCCCACCACAAAAATTCTTTTGAAGGCAAGGTATTATTTGAATGACAGTGTCCAAATCCTGGCAGTGCTGTGTCCATACATTTTGAGATACCATTGTAACTTCCTCATAGAAGCACCAGAATACAAGATGCCATGAACCCTAATGCTTGAAGGACTGTCCTTGCAGTCAGCACGGACTGATGAGATAGTTGATGGAAGTAAAGTGACAGACTCTTTTGTTTGTCAAAGGCCATCTGGGCTGCTGTATTCAGTCTCACACCCAGAAAGCACATGTCTTGAGAGGGTACTAGACTGGACTTTATTTCGTTCACAGAATACCCTAGGCATCTTAGCACTGCTATAACATATTCCAGATGCTGTAGAAGGTCTTCCTTTTCTTGAGCCAGAATCAGGCAGTCGTCCAAGTAAGGATAGATTTGAATTCCTTGAAGCCTGAAGTAAGCTATCACTGGAGCCAGAACCTTTGTGAATACTCTGGGCAAGTAGATAAGCCAAAGGGCAATGCAGAGAACTGATAATGAGAATTTCCAGCTCGATACTTCCTGCAACTTAGCCTTATAGGCACATGAAGGTAAGCTTCCTTGAGATCTAAAGTTACCATCCAGTGATCTTTGCCCAGCAGAGGTAAAAGCTGTTGTAACGTCAACATCTTGAACTTGGGAATGTCCAGAAAAGTGTTGAGGAGAGATAAATCCAAAATTGGTCTCCAGAATAAAATCCTAGGCCCCTTTCTGATACAGGGACTGGCTGAATGGCCCCATCTGGAGTAACTGAGAAACTTGCTTGTGAGCCGCATGCCTTTGAAAGGGGCATTGTATGGAAATAAAATCTGTAACCGTGGTGAATGATATCCAACACCCATTTGTCTTGAGTAATTAAATCCCAATTTTCTTTGAAAAGAGACAGTCTTCCTAATCTACTGGCAGCTGAAAAGACAGGTCATTGGGTCTGTTAAGGACTGACCCCTGCCCTCACCAGAAGTCTGAGCAGGTGAACTCCTGTTCTAGGCCTAAAAGAACCTTGAGCCCTGTAGACCTACCCCTAGACTGGGAATCATAAGCAGGATATGTCCACCCCTTAGCAGGCCAATTTCTACTAAACTGGCTGCACCTGCAAAAATCTTTAACAGTTTGCATAGACTTAGCTTTGTCCTCCATTTTCTTTAAAACTGCTTCCACAGGCGATCCAAACAACACATCAGACTGTAAAGGAGCATCCAAAATCCTTGTCTTAACATGCTCAGCTAAATTCTGATCCTTCAACCAGGCATGCCTGCGAAGAACAGAACTAGTAGCAGCCACCCTCGAGGAGGCCAGTACAGCATCAAAACCACATTGCAAAGAATGCTTACCCACTTGTTCAGACACATGAACCAAATCCAGCAACTCTTTACACTCAATACCTTCCGCCAAAGCATCCACCTTAGATCTTAATTGTGAAAGGAGATAATTCTGATATTTTAGCATGTGAAACTGACATGGAAGAAGTATACACTTTCTTTCCCCACCTATCCAAAGCCCTTGCCTCTTTATCAGTGGGAACAGGATTTTAACCGCAGAAGCCCTAACACCTTCAGGCCCTTGAGAAATAGTCTCTGGGTCCGCCCTAGGACTCTCAAACAAATACTTATGAGCCCTATAATACCTATCAGGCTTAACAGGAGCAGGAGGCAAAGAGTCAGGGTTCAGGGAAGCCTCTGCAAAACATCTTCCACCACATTCAACACAGGAGGAATAGCTAAGGGCCTATGGTGGGGAAGAAACAAGAATTCCGTAAGGCTTTTCCTGCAATCAGAGAAATCCTGGCCTTCCCATTTAAAGTGCTCCCTCATGGAATGCAGAGTCTCTGAAAATGAGAAATCCTCAGGAGGAGAAGCTGGAATCATCCACATCAGAATCAGAATAAGTAGGATACTCCTGCAAGTCTTAACACTGTTCAAAACTATCAAACTCCGTTCCAGGGCATAGAACCTCTAATCATAGTAATCAAATCTTCTGCCATTTTAAGCATATGTTTCTTAGGTACAGAACCCGAAATGCTAGAGAAGCCCCCACTGAAGCTAAAGTAGGCCTACCTCTCAAAGAAGTTTTGGCAACAGGCTCTAACCACCTTGGGAAGAGAGGGAAGAACAGTTACCTGAGAAGCCCCTCAGCCTGGCCTAGCTCCTGAGAAGGCACATCCTGTAACAGTAAAGTTTCTGCCTGAGACTCCATGGAAACACCTGGCAAAACCTCTGGCTCCACTGCAAACACTAACCTGGCACAGTCTAACCTCCTCTTAATAGTGCGTTTGTTAAACCTAGCACAAGAAGGCGGCAACACACACGTGTGTGCTCAGGCCTAAACAAGGTATACACAAGGTATGGTAATCCCTATGAGGTATCTGTTTGAAATACAGTTATTCACTTTTTCTGACATCCGGTTAAATACTGAGGCAAGAAAAACCCAAATGTTCCCCTACGGGTACTTAGCCAACTCTTTTTCGTCTGAAACTCGGTTTGAAGAAATTCCAAGAACGCCAACCTGCAAATGCTTAAAAATGCTTCCATCAAACCACAGGGCAAAAATATGGCCGATATGACGCCGGCCATTAGTACCCTGGCAGTACTGGCGACAGTCTCGTCAGCCGCTGATGCGCCTTCACCCGACTGACGGGTGCCCCTGGGACTCGGACTGACTATACAATAGTATGGACTAGGATGGCAGAATGAAGAACATCTAGCATGATCGTGGCAGCCATGGTCCCCAATAACTTGGAGGACCACTTTTTCCTTGACCTTCCTCAAATGGTAGTAGGGTGTAGACCTGCTGTTGTAGTGCCTGAATTCTCCCTTCTGGTAAGAAGGCCCTCATGAGCACCATATCTAGTTCGGCGCCGATAAAAGTGACAAGCTGCGAGGGCAACAAGGCAGATTTTTTTCCAATTTAGAGTAATTCCTAACTTTTGGCACAGTGTAATGGTGGTGTCCCTGGTCTGTAACAGTAGATGCCTAGTGGTGGCAGAAAGGAGCCAGTCGTCGAGGTACGGAAACACTTGGAATCCCTGACGTCTCAAGTGAGCCGTTACCACTGCCTTGCATTTGGTGAACACCCTGGGGGCTGTGTTGAGACCAAAGGGCAGAGTGCAGAAATGAAAATGACTGGCTCCCAGCTGGAAGCATAGATGACATCTCGATGCCCTGTCCATCTTGATATGGTAGTAAGCATCTTTGAAGTCGATGGAGCACATCCACACATCTTTCCCTAACAGAGGGAGTATTGACTGTAAGGTGACCATGCGGAACTTGACTTTTGTACATGAAGGTTCAATCTGCTGAGATCCAAGATGGGTCTCGGGTCCCCTGTTCTTTCCAGCACAAAAAAGAATCTGGAGTAAGTCCCTAATCCTACTTGGTCTGCGGGGACAGGCTGGATGTCTCTCTTTGAAAGCAACTTTTTTTATCTCTAAAGTTACGGAATCCCTGTGACTGGGTGGAATGTCTGGCATTCTCTTGGTTGGTGGGGGAGGAAACGAGAAGGGAATATGATAACCTCTGGAAATTATCTTTAATACCCACTCGTCTTGGGTGAAGTCTTGCCAGGCGTCTGGGAATAAAGAAATGCGACCTCCGACCAGCTCCAGAGAAGCACAGTCGGGCCTCCCTTCAGGAGCGCTGGTACGGAGAACCACAAAAGGAACCACAGTCCCCCTGGTTATGCGGGCCTCCTCTGCCTCTAGGGCGGCATCTACCTGAATTTCCAGCCCCTCCCCTGCCTCCGGTGGGGAATCACTTTGTGCGCTCTGAAAAAACCTCTAACTTCCTGAACCACATTTTCCCACCCTTCTGGTCCTTGGGGTAAGGTGTAGAAGGCATGGAAAAACAGACTCCCATGGCAGACAATGTTTTTCCTTCCTGCTCGCACCTATTCAGAGTGTCCTTCACCTTGGTTCCGAACAACGATGAACCATCAAAGGAGGTGTTGGTGAATGTAGACTTGAAGGCCTCTGCGAAATTGCACAGGCGCATCCAGGAGTACCTCCTAAGAGAGACTCCGGAACACTCTGCCCTACTCGCTCCGCTGGCTGTGTATGAGATCAGCCTCATGGAGGAGCTGGTAAGGGAATTTATGGTAGACATCTGTGCACTGACCTTCTGTGCCACGGCATCAGAAATGTTACCCTGTAGAGAATCTCCTAGCTCTTTTAGGAGATCTCCCTGGAGCCTTGTAAAATGTGTCAAGTAGTTCAGCGACCGCAGTGTAAAGGCCGCTGAGGTAAACGCATGCTTCCCATACCCAATCCATAGCCCGGGACTCCTTGTTAGGCGGATGGACGGTTGGGTCTCCTAGGGACCGGTTCCACAGTGTCGGGAGTTTCCCACACCTTTCGACAGACAAGATCTAGTAGCTCATCAAAAGGGGGAGAAATCCAAGAGGCAGAGGGTTGAGACCAAAAAGCCTTCAGGAACACAGACTCATCAGAAGGGGATTTGGTGGGCCAGCCACCTCTCTGCTTCAAGATCTCAAAGATATCTGAAAAAGAGATATCTTCAGAAGACAACTTGGGGAACCCCTCTGACTCCTCAAGGTCGGTGTTCGACGTGAGAGACTCATCCAGGGAGTCTAGGTGTTTCCTCTTATACAAGCTCTTTCTGGCGGGCTCTTCAGGCAAAAACTTTGGGGAGACATCAGAAAGTTGGGGACCACTCATGGAGGTATCCTGAGGCTTAGGGTCTCCACTGCTCATCGATAGAGGGTGATCCGAAACGGACACCAGTGCTGGAGGGGGCAAAGTATCGGTGCCATAGGATGCAGCTGATGACCTGGCCAGCATGCTCCTCATAACTTCGAAGGCTGATCCCCCCCCAGCTCCGAAGGCCGACTAACCAGAGGGATACAGTAGTAGCCCTCTGCGCCGAGGAGATGAGGCCCGAAGCAGATGTCGGGTCCAAGCTCACTTGAGCCAAAGCACCAAGAGGAAGGCCTGGAACTGATGAAGATTGATCCAAGCCCTCTCCCTCTGGTCCAACCAGAAAACCATGGACCCTCGACCCCATGGACAGAGCCGACAGGGTCACAGCAGAAATCGGAACAGAGACGCCAGGCGAGGCTACTGGAACAGACCTAATGGCACCCGACGGAACCGACAACTCCGGCTCCGAAGGCAGAGAAAGGCTCGGAGGAGGAACAACAAAGGATGAAGAGGCCATGGGCTCCAGAGCCGACTGGGTCGGAGCCAAAATCAATTTGGCCAACACAGATGATTGAAGCAGTTTCTTCACCACTCTATCAACATCCTCATCAGAAAGGGTCCTGGGGGATATAGTTGGAGATCTGGATCTCCCTACAGAAGGGGACTTGCATGAAGAAGAAACTGGTCGAATAACTAGAGACCAGCTCCGAACCAAAATATCCGTGACCAGCTTCGAAAGGCTGGGAGCCAATACGGACTTGGTCAAGACACTACCTTCTGTCAGCATGGAGGGCAATGGAAACAAAGGAGAAGCTGTTCTAGCAACTTTCTCTGGTGGCTCTGAAGAAACAGACTGAGCTGGAGAGTGCTTCTTAGAAGTCTTTGTCCTTTTAGCTGGGGAAGATAAGGCACTGGAAGACTTAGCCAAGTCTTCCTCAAAGGAGTGTTTAAGCAGTCCTTTCAAAATGAGCTTGTTCTTCCTCTCCTGTAGTACCCGGGGACTGAAGGAATGACAAAACAAGCAGGACTCTTGGGAGGTGAATAGCCCCCAAGCAGTACACACAGAGTGTCCATCAGTCAAAGAGATTTTATTGTTGCATTCAACACACTTTTTAAAGCCCAAAGGCCTGTGTTCCTTAGAATCCTTGGACATGCTGAAGGAAGGAGAACACACACAAGTACAAAGCAATACATACACACACTAGACCCACTAAACCCCGCACGAGAACTAGATCCTCCAACTAAAAACGGCCTAGTAACCGGTGGGAAAAAGACTACAGGGAGGACTAGGTCCTCTAACTGAAACGGGCCTAGCCCGTGGGAAGAAAGGAAATGAACGGGATACCAAAATGGCCAATGACAAGGCCACAAAAACAGCAAGAGAAACAAAACTAAGGGAGTATAACACCACTACCACACACACAGAGCTATGAAAACAGCTTTTTTGAGCAACAAGTCAAAAGTTTATAAACAGTATACTTAGCCAAGGCCAAAAGCGAGACCACGTCTGAGCATAACGAGCAGCAAAGAAGATCTGGGAATAGACCTGTTGCATGATGGGATACCTCTTAGCCACGAGCCAATTGAAGACTTCGAGCTAGAGTATGGCCGAGTCAGAGCAGAGGTTCGGCTCCGAACCCACGGGTAAGAATGAAGGCAAGATTGGACTACATAACATACTATGTTCCATCCATCTGAAAAAAAAAATACTATATCCCCTCACAAAGGAGGTACTTCAGAGTCAAAACTATAGAACTATTGCTGTCCCATCACTTTTCTACGATTAAGAAACATTCACTCTCAGCGTATGAAGCTTATAACCACACACTACCTCCTCTCCAACACCAAGCATGGTTTCAGGTCCAACCACAGTACCACTACTGCCCTCCTCAACTTCACCAACACAGTAAAACAATACAGAAATGAGTGTAACTGTTTCTTCACTTTTCCTTGAACTTTCCAAAGCATTAGAGAGTCTCACCAAAAGCTTTTCTCTGAACTTGCAGCACTGGGTCTCACTTACCCATCCCCTCTCCTGGTTTCACAGTTATTTATGAATCATCAGCAGGCAAATAAATGGCAAAACCTTAAAGCATTTCAACCACTCTCTGCTGGTACTCCCAAAGAGTCAATACTTGGCCCCCTTCCACTTAATATTTTCATAAATCTTCATACAGCAGTACTTGCCACCTCCTATAAAAAAAAAAAAAACAAGCTCTGTCCCAGCCATAACAGAATTACAGAAAATCATTCAAAAAAGCATTCACTGATATTGAAATATGGCTAAAAAGTTCTAACTTGTTGCCTAATGCAAATGCTACTGACTTCAAAATAGCACCTTAACCAGAAACATTAATTTCATATTACCTCAAGTAATGAACACAAAAACAGAAACCATAAGCCAAACTAAACTACTTCATAACAGATGTACTAAGTCATAATAGAGGGCAACCTCAAATTTGATCACCACATACTTCATTCCATAAAGAAAACTCACCAAAATCTCACCCCCCCCCCCATAGGGCCAAACACTACCTGAAAATCAAGCTACAGTGGCAGCACCATACCTTCTTCCTTCTCCATTATCTGCTTCCCCTATTCTTACAAATATCAACACTGCATATAAAACTAAACTAGCCTCCTGTTACTACAAAACAGCTAAGTTTGCAACCAACCAACCTTATAAAACACACCGCTGCTTTGCACTAAAAGAACTAAACCGGTCTGAACTCCATTAGACATGCTCACAACTAATCACTGCCCACAACCTATTTTACTCTAAAGACAAATGCCCAGCATTACAAAACACTCTACTGTACTATTCACTAACATAATAGCAAGTCTTATTATGTATCGCTAAGACATTCCAAATTGCCAGAGACTCTCACTATTCTCATTATGTGTCAAAACTCTGGAGTGTACCAAGTTAAAACAGATAGAAAACTTCAACAGTTTCAAAACTTTGTTTAAACAGCACCTATGCCAAGATGACTTTGTTCTTCCTACTCACCTGGCTAGCCTCGGACAAATTTTCTCCAACTCTTACAGCCACTTTGCTTCATAGTCTTTCTGTAGTTTACCTGTTCCTCCTCATATTGCATTTATTTCTTAAACTCTTACCTTTTCCTCCTCCTCCTCTCACACCCCATCACTAACTACAATTCTTCCTCTGCCCATTTAACTTCCTGGTCATTTCCATAACTTCTCCTTTCATAGCTCTCATCATTTTAAGCTACATTCTACTTGCCTTTCCATAAATTATTACTTAAGTCAAAAACACCCAGTTTAATATTTTCCCTGCAGCCAACATGCTACAAATACATTGTTATTGTATGTTATATACTCAATCATTAGTAAATATTTTTAATTTTCTCTGTTTATGTTAAAATACTATTTTTTTGTTTTATATATTTTTTACATGAACAGTCAAAAATCATGCAAATAAGTTCATGTACAGATGTTCTTACCTTGCAATTATAAATGTACATCATATGTGGAGCTTTTCTTCCCAGGCCTCTGCAGAAAATGGGTTTCACCCAGTCAGACTTTTCCCACTCAAAGACAAATAAACAGGAGAAAGCCAATGCTGTCAGACACAGTAATACATCTACAGAAAGTGTCCTGACAAAAAATGAACTGAGAGAAAGTACAGTTTTGTACCTACCATAAATGTAGATGTCCGATAGATATGCAACTGCAGTCATAACATATGGGTTGTCCTGCCTCAGGCAGCCCTCGGTCGGCCGGATTCCAAAGTCTGGGTCCGACGTCGGCTGATGTCGCATTTCTCTCCGAAGTCAGAGCGGCTGGAGTATATAAGCATCAGCCGACACCATCTTCTTCAGTGTTTCTTGCCCCAGATGCCAAGTGCCCTCCAATGAAGGCTGTAATCAAATTGGAAGACAAAAATAGGTTTCCAGACAATAAATAAGCAATAAACAGATACACCATAACAGATATCCCCAGCTAAGGATAATAGGGATAGGAGTGGACCCAAGGCATAGAGGGGAAGGAGGGAGGGAAAACCCGACTGCAGTTGCATATCTATCGGACATCTACATTTATGGTAGGTACAAAACTGTACTATGTCCTTCAAGAATGCAACTGCAGTCATAACATATGGGTTGAATACCATAGCTTAGCTGGGGGAGGTGGTATGCTCTAGGAAAAGGATGGTGTAGCTATCAATCCCTGCAGGACTGCCGAAGCAAACCCTGCTCTGGATCTGGAATATAAAGGGAGGTTGTAGTGTTTGGAAAATGTATGCACGG
Source organism: Protopterus annectens (assembly GCF_019279795.1). Lineage (NCBI taxonomy): Eukaryota > Metazoa > Chordata > Ceratodontiformes > Protopteridae > Protopterus > Protopterus annectens. The sequence continues at coordinate 1,580,508,141 of NC_056725.1, forward strand.
AGCTCCATGTGGCAGCTTCTAGAATGTCTTTTGTAGGCACCCCTCTTAAAAAAGCTGTAGAGGTGGCTGTAGCTCTGGTGGAGTGTGGTCTGACATTGGCTGGCACACACTTTCCATGGAAGGAATAACAGAATCTGATGCAATGTCCAATCCATTTTGAAATTGTCTGTTTGGAAATTGCTTTTCCTTGTATTCCAGGGGTGTAAGCTACAAAAAGCTGATCAGACTTCCTACTGGTCTTGGTTCTGTCTAGGTAGTAGCGAAGTTGTCTGTGTATGTCCAAGGTATGTAACAGTCTTTCCCCTTTGTTCTCGGGATTGGGAAAGAAAGTAGGCAGGTGAATTGCTTGATTTAAAGAAACCCTAGATACCACTTTTGGCAGAAAAGTATGGTTGGTTCGTAGGGAGACCCTGTCTCTGTGAAAAGTTATGAATGGTGGTATTGCCATTAAGGCCTGTAATTCCAAAACCCTTCTTGCTGAGGTTATGGCCAGCAGGAAAGCTGTCTTCCAGGAAAGAAATTGTAACTCCACAGAAGCTGCTGGCTCGAAGGGAGGTAAAGTCAATTTTTCTAGGACAAAATTGAGGTCCCAAGCTGGTACTGGTGCCTTTCTTGGGGGCTTTATATTCTTGATTCCTCTAAGAAATTGCCTTAGCAAAGGATGTGAAAACACAGGTGGATCAGTGTTGTATCTAGCTGAGATAGCTGAAGCATGTATTTTTATGGAAGAGTATGCGAGTCCGTTATGTAACATATCTGCCAAGTATTCCAGAATGAGAGGGATGCTCAAAAGTGATGCATCATGACCCTTGTTGGTATTCCAAATGCTGAATCTCTTCCATTTGGCTGAGTAAGCCTTTCTGGTGGATGGTCTGCGGGCTTCTGTTAGTATCCGCTGAACTTCCTTGGAGAGAGGTAAATTGAGGTTATTTATGGGATTTCCCAAGCTATTAGCTGTAGAGTCTGGATGTTGGGATGAATAGTCCTGAAGTTGAGTCAGAAGTTGAAGCCATTGTGGAAGGGCCCAAGTTTTGTTGTGACATATGCTCCGTAGTAGTGGGTACCAGTGTTGTCTTGGCCAGTCTGGAGCTATTAGGATCCCCTTCGGTTGCTCTGCCTTGATCTTTAATAACACTGTGGTCATCAGTGGCAGGGGTGGAAATGCATAAATTATTAGGGAGCTCCAGATGAATGAGAGGGCATCTACTTTCCATGCTTGTGGATGATATGTCCTTGAGCAGAACTTTTGTAAGTGATGATTGAGGTGGGAGGCAAATAGGTCCACGTCCGGCCTGCCCCATCTCGAGGTGAGTCGTATAAAGATGTCTGGATGTAGCCTCCATTCGTGGGGGTCCAGGAAATTCCCGCTTAGACTGTCCGCCAGAGCATTGTCTTTGCCTGGAACAAACTGGGATTGTAGCTGTATGTTTAGACCCAGTGATTTTTCCCAAAGATTCATTGTCAGTCTGCAAAGGGGGTAAGAATGAGTGCCCCCCTGCTTGTTTATGTACCACATCACAGTGGTGTTGTCTGTCCGTATTAGTAGGTGGCCTTGTTGAAGTTGTTGTCCAAAGGCCTCAATGGCATGCATTACTGCTAGCATTTCTTTTTGGTTGATATGCAGATGTGTTTCCTTTGGGGACCATTGCCCTTGAATACATCTGCCCTCCATGTCCCCATCCAAGGTCTGAGGTGTCTGTGGTCATTGTCTGTGTTATCTGAGGTTTTTTGAATGACATGCCTGTGTTTAACTGGCTTACTGTGGCCCACCATAAAAATTCCTTTTGTAAACATGGAATGAGTGGAATAATTGCTTCTAGGTTGTTGCTGTGTTGAGACCATAAGCTTTTTAAGTACCATTGAAGCTTTCTCATGTGTAGTCTTGCTAGTGGGACCAAGAGAATGCAGGATGCCATGTAAGCCAGGGCCTGTAGGAAACTCCTTGCAGTCATCTGGGTGAGCTTTGCTAAACTTTTGAAGTAATGAGTTAACTTCTTTTGCTTGTCTTCTGTCAGGTAAGCCATTTGAGAGGCTGTGTCTAGTTTGGCTCCTAAGAAGGTTATTTGCTGGGATGGCTGAAGTCTTGACTTTTGAAAGTTGACTGTGTATCCCAGAGCCTGTAGCAAGTGTATGACATAATTCAAGTTTTTTGTCAAGGTTAGTTTGTTGTCCGCTTGTATGAGGCAATCGTCCAGGTACGGGTAGATTTGAATCCCCTGGAGCCTGCAATGAGCAATTACTGATGCCAGGCATTTCGTGAATACTCTGGGCGCAGTAGATAAGCCAAATGGTAATGCTGAGAATTGATAATGCTCTGGCCCTGCAAGAAATCTGAGGTATCTTCTGCAGCTGTGTCTGATAGGGACATGCAGGTATGCCTCCTTCAGGTCCAGAGTAAATCAGCCAAGACCCCTTGCCCGGCATGGGAAGGAGTTGCTGTAAAGTCAGCATTTTGAACTTTGGTACTATGAGAAAAGTGTTTAGAGCGGACAAGTCCAGTATTGGTCTCCATTGAGTTTCTTTTCTTGGAACAAGGAACAGTCTTGAATAAAACCCCTGGCCTTGTTCTTGTTGTGGAACTTTTTCTATTGCTTTGATCTGAGCAAGCAGAGAAATTTGCTTGATAGCCTCTGCCCTCTGATTTTGTGGAAGGTTTGGCATGCCTTGTTTTCTTGGCAAGGTATGAAAGTGGAACCTGTAACCGTGGTCTATAATGTCCAGTATCCATTTGTCTTTTGTCAGTTTGTGCCAATTTCTTGAAAACAGAGATAACTTTCCGCCCAAAGGAGCTTCTGTTTGCTCCTTGGTCAGCGGAAGTAGAGGAAAGTCACTGAGCTTGTCCCTGCGGGGCAGGAGAAACCCCTGTGTCACTTCTTTGGTTTGTTGGTTGCCACTGTCGTCCCCTGTAGGATCCTCTGTATTGCCCTCTTCCTCGGGCACGCCTGTTTTTACCCCTTTGAAATCTTTCAGGATTAGGAAAGGACCAGTTTTTAGAAGGCCAGTTCCTGCTGAATCTGGGCGGCTGAACCTGGAGGAAATCTTTGACTGTCTGTACTGACTTGGCTTTTTCCTCAATGGACTTTAACACATCTTTAGCATTAGCACCAAAAGCTTGTTCTTTTCCAAGGAGCATCAAGAAGTTTTGCGTAACATGATCTGGTAAAGGTTGTTCTTTTAGCCATGCATGTCTACGAATGACCGCCCCTGTCATAGCTGCCCTACATGAAGCCTCCAATGCATCATATCCCCACTGCAAAAAATGACTGCTAACTTGCTGAGAATTATGCACAGCCTCCTGCAAAGACTTCCTATCTAAAGGTTCAGGAGAGGCCAAACTTTTCTGTAAATCATCTAACAGGAAATCCTGATATTGAAACATGTGAAAGAGACAATTGAGAGCTCTCATAGATAAAGTAGTGGAGGTGTAGACCTTCTTCCCCTATCTCTCTAAGGACCTTGCTTCCCTGTCGGAAGGCAAAGGATTTTTGGATGTGGTAGCTGAAACCCCTTTACGCCCCTGGGAAATTGTTTCTAAATCAACAGCATGGGCCCTAAATAAATGAGAATGGGTTTCTGGAACCCTATAGTATCTGTCAGGCTTGACAGGAGAAGGAGGAAGAGTATCAGGGGTAACACTGGAGTCAGAGTATAAATCATCCAAAACATCAAGCACAGGAGGTATAGCTAAGGGTCTGTGTTGAGGCTTTTTAAGGAAAGTTTGAAGGCGCTTTCTGGAATCAGAAAATTCCTGGCCTTGCCACTTAAAATGCTCCCTCATGGAATGCAGAACTTCCCCAAAAGAAATATCCTCAGGAGGGGAGGCCGAAGGGATGGAGTACTCTGCATCTGAATCCTCATAGGTCTGGAAGGGCTCTTCCTGGCTTTCAGAGGGAACAGAGTCCTCAGAATCTTCATCTGAGGGCAGAGGGTCAGGGGATTCAACCCTGGGCCTCTTATCAGGAGGAGGCTGGGATCCTCTCTCAGGATGGGCCTGGGAGCCTCTGATCAGAGAAATTAAATCTGCGGCCATGGACATGATCTGAGTTTCAGGAGTAGTCTGAGGTATGTTTTTAGCAGTAAGATGTTTGGACTTGCTGGCTGCCTTGGCACGTGTGTAGGCCTTGATAGACATGGACATGGGAGGCCTAGCCGCTCCACATGCAGGAGTTACCTTATCAACAGCAATGGTCTCAGGCATTTCCTCGGTTTCGGTATCCGGAGGAAAATCAATAACTGGCGTCGGAGTGGCCTCCGGTATCGGTAATGCGGTGTCTTCGGTTCGGAGCGGTGGAATAACCGCCTCAGAGGGAACCGGAGCACTCGCGGTTAGTTTTGGCGTGGTGTCGGTTGAAGACGCGGGCCGAGGATGTCGGTCCCGGTCTTTTCGTTTCTTAGGAGTCTGCGTTGTGGGTGTTCCGACGGCATTGTATAATCAAATTTTTCGCCGAAAAAGTCTTCAGCGAACTCCGCCCGGCGCCTGAGAGTGCGCTTGTTGAAGCGAACACAGGCGGCACAGGCTGAGACGTCGTGGTCTGGGCCAAGGCAAGGGAGGCAGTAAGAGTGGAAATCCTTATGAGGTATTTGTTTACTACAAGACAAACAATTATTTACTTTTTCAGTAATTTCTGACATCGGCTGAGGCAAGAAAAGGTCCCCAACGGGGTACTTGAATTTTTGATGACTTCGGTTTCGAAGAATACAGGAGCTGACCGACCGGCACTTACGAACTGCTTCTGCTTCGGGCACCGCGCGGCAAGAAAGACTGGAGAAGATGGCATCGGATGATGCTTATATACTCCAGCCACTCTGACGTCGGAGAGAAATGCGACATCAGCCAACGTCGGCCCCAGACTTTGGAATCCGGCCGACCGAGGGCTGCCTGAGGCAGGACAAACCATATGTTATGACTGCAGTTGCATTCTTGAAGGACATTTAGTTAGTAACTGGGTAATTGCACATAAGGTACAGAATGAAAGCTTCTGAAGTAGAGAGTTTCATAGGTGTGTAACTAGGCTAATGCCCCTGGGAGCCTTTTCAAGCCTAGCCCATAGGATTACCCTGGCATTGTGCCACCCAACCTTAGTTCCTAGTGCCTCTGTCGAGCAGGGCCACTGGAGTGATCCTCTGGGTGAATTTTCTATTTCCTATCTATTCATCAAGATTCCTCTTGAAGAGGGCCAGTGAGGTGCTTTGCTTGACATGTATAGCATGGGCAGTCTCTGAGTTATGAACCTGTCCCTCCAGCATGTTCTGTTGATTGTGGTAACAAGGTTGAGGTCTCTGGAGCATGTGATGCAGAGGGATTGGGATTTCTTTAGATGCAGCATTTCTAACAGAGCTGGGTCAGACATGGCTTTGTAAGTCAAGCAGAGATCGCCTCTAAGTAAGCGATATGAATAGTTGGGAGTTTTTAGAGTCTGTCCATATAGGACAAGTGTTTAAGGCCTAAGATCCTCTTGGTGAGGTACTTTTGCGGCCTCTCCAGTTGCTGCAGGTGTCTAGTGAGGTACATGCCAAATGGGGCACTGTACTCAATGACTGGCCTAATGAGACAATGACCTCTTTCTTCTTGGATGCAAAAGCCTTAGTAATGAGATGTGCCACATAGGACTTTTGACCACCACATGGTCAAAAGAGAGGTTGCTGTTAACCTGCTTTCCCAGATGTCTTATAACGCCTTCTGTGTTCAGTGGACTACCATCAATGTGGTAATTCAAGGGAACCGGGTTTTTCCCCAAAGGGGGATGACTACACATTTTTTTGGCATGGAGCTTAAGGCCATGGTTCTGAGACCAGTTGGCATCACTGAAGCCTTTCTATAGGATGTCAACATCACTGTGGGAGTTAATAATAGCTCACAACTTGCAATCATCTGCAAACTTAGTCAGCCAGAGTCCTTTCATGTTGGCCTGGACTTCAGAGAAGTAGATACCGAAAAGGAGAAGACCCAGGACCAAACCCTGTGGGACTCCACTCGTGACTGGTCGGCAGTCTGACTTGGAGTCAGCTACTTTCACACTGTAGGTTCTGTGAGCCAGTTTGCAACCCACCTAATGATATAGGGGTTGATGCCTAGTTTAGTGAGTTTTTCTATGATTCCTGACTGGGGAATGGTATCCAAGGCCTTGGTCAGATCAAGGAAGGCTGTATGAACCAGCTTGCCTTCATCCACAGCTCTAGTGACTAACTCAAAGAAGTCGACCAAGTTGAGCAGGCATGATCTAACCTTCATAAAACCAAACTGTGTAGGATCCAGAGTTTGGAGATTCCCTATATCCTTATTAGGTCACTGATGCATTCCATAGCTTTGCATATCAGACTAGTCAGGCTAATTAGGCGATAATTCCCAGTATGTAGTCGTTCCTCCTTTGTGGAGAGGAATGACTGTAGCAGTGTGTCATTCGGTAGGAACAAAGCCTTAGACGAGGCTGTGACTGGACAGGGCACACAGGTGAGGTTGCCAGTTCACTCTGTAGTTCATGTAGAACACAGCCAGGGATATTGTCCGGTCCCATAGAAGCTGTATTCTTGGCCTTGGACAGTGGCGTTTTAACCTGTGGAGCAATAATTTTGGTGCCTGGCAATCTACTGGTATTGTGATTGGCCCTTTCGGGGGAGGGGGGGGTAAAGTTAGCACTGAATCTGTCGGCCAGTATATTGGCAATATCTGTTGGCTCGGTATAGAAGGTATCATTGTACAGTAGCTTAGAGCAAATCTGGGTATTGCCGTGGAGATTCTTTACATAACTATAGAAGGCTCTGTGGTTGTCTTTACTATCTGCTGCAATTCTGTTTTGACAGCTAGCTTTAGAGAATTGAATGAGGGATCTCAACCTTTTGTTGAGGCTGATAAGGGAGTTTTTCCAGTCTTGGGACTTTGTCTTATTCTGCATTAGTTTCTTCCTCCTGTTGTAGAGTTTGTTTATGGCAGGGGATCACCATATTGGTTTCGTCTTAGATCTATTGGGTATGGCGAGATCCATGCATTTATGTAAGTGTTTGTATAGTGCACTGGTGTACGATTCGGCAGTCATGCAACTATTCTCCATTTGCATGGGTGCTGTGAAGTTAGCCACCTCTGTTTTTAGGAGCCCAAAGTTAGCTTTGGAGAAGTTTTTCAGGATGGTTACCTTTGTGGGGGGGGGGGGGTGGCGGGGTGGGAGGGATGGGGATTTCCAAGGTGATTAGTTTGTGGTCGGATCTAACCAGGGAGGAGTTGACTACTGGTGTAGAGCTACGGTCGCCCATGTTAGAAATGACCAGGTCAAGGATGTTGCTACCTCTAGTGGGGGTAAGAACGAGCTGGTCCAGAGCATTGGAATTAATGAATGCCAGAAAGCATTGTGCAAGTGAATTGGTACAGGAGCAGTTTTCCCAGTTAATGGAGGGGTAGTTGAAGTCGCCCAGTATGAGAGTGCTAGGCTGGACCTCAATATTTTCTAAGGGGCTTAGGAACGTGGAGTGCGAGTCTTGAGACATGGTTGGGGACCTATAGCAGGCTATGACCTGAATCACAGTCCTACCCAGTGTTAGCTGCACCTGCAGTATCTCAGATGCGTTATGTTGGGCTACCAGTCTGCAGGTGTGCACATCCTTTATGAATATGGAAAGACCACCATCTTTGGAGCTTCAGTCCAAATTCTGGGGCTGAAAGGTGTGGAATGAGTTATAGCCTGGTAGTGCAGGGGTGCTTTCTGCTGCCTTAAACCAGGTCTCTGTTACAGCACAAATGTTGATGTTCTCCATTTTAATGAGTGCTCCGAGCGAGTGCATTTTGAGATTTAGACTTCTAGCACTGAGCAGCATGACTCTCAGACTGCATTTGTTTGTAGCTGTTAAGGTGGTAATTTGGTCTTTCAAACACCACCTAAAAAAGAGGCACTATAAGGATAGCAAGAGCCTTAGCCAGTATTTAGATGCCCAGGGGTGACAGATGCAGGCCATCGCTGGCAAAGCATCGAGGTCCGTCAATCATGTCATCCCAGGCAGACAGATACTGGATCACCTTAGAATGACAACAGAAACTTAGCCAATTGTTGAAATAATTTTCTGCTTGTACTGTGGTATAATTCTGGGTGATGGTAGGATGCTGCTCAGGGCTAGGGTCATACCGACCTGGGCTACATAATCCAAGAGCTCTTCCATGTCTCTTTTCATGTAGTCCAAGGAGGTATGTCTCAGGTCATTCACACCCACATGTACAATGACAGTCACATTTGTACCCATTGTTGAGGGACCAGAGTGCGTGCACTATGTGGCAGATCCTGGCACTGACTGTTACTTTCTCCTTATTCAACCTAGTGAGTGGGACATCAGTGTGCCTCACTATCGAGTCACCTATGACTAGTGTGTCGGGCATGCTGTTTTGCCTTAGGGGCTTTGGTTGAGTGGCACACTGTTTAGCAGAGTTGTCTCTCATCATTAGTGTTGTGTTGTGGTGGTTGGGTGCGTTTCTGCCTTGGAGGCCTCTGCTGTTTGTGTAGATTTTTATTTTGAGCCTCCACGAAGGTGGGTGTGTGGTTTGTGTTTTTATGTGAAGGCAGTGCTGGTGTGTGTTCTGCAGGGCTGTGTGTTCCATGTGGTGTGGTCCAAGTGTTGACCTTCTCCTCTAGACCAGCTATACCGGTCTTGGCTGTAGAGTGCGCGGCTTCCAATTTGGATATATAAGTGCATCTCTCACAAGTCTGAGTGTTGGGAGGTAAGAGGAGAGGGTTGTCAGTGTACACGAGGCAGTTGCTAAACTGCCTCAGGATGCCCAAGTTCACCAGGTTAATAGGAGAAAGCACAGGGAACTGACCTTTAGACATGCCTGGAGGGGTGGACATTAATAAAATACTGGAGCTCTGTTTCCTAGTAAAATGTTTAGTGCTGGTAGCACTTGTGTGCTACAGTAATTGCTACAAGACGTCTGGTAAAGTGCTAAATTAATAAGCTAGTAAAAGTGCAGAAGAGGGGAGAACTAGCAGATCTAAGGGAAAAATTGAACAGCAGACTTTGGCACCACTCAGAAGCTTACAAACAGTCCTGGATACAGCAAATCTGCATCTGGACTAGATTAGTTACAGGAAAGGTGGGAAACAAGCTCAGATGTGGACTTTTAATCCAGAAAGATGAAAGAGATGGAAAAAACTGTCCAAAGGGCCAATAATCTACAATTTCTGGGCCAAAAAACACTCTTCTTGTGGTAGACAGGCTACCTAGTGCTTACACTCTCATAGGCTAGAAGGCTTCCCTTCAACACAAAAAGGCTTAGGGGGCTCAAAAGCTTACCAACAGTCCTGGATACAGCAAATCTATATCTGGACTAGAATAGTTACAGGAAAGGCAAGAAACAAGCTTAGATTTTTTTTCAGAAATCAGCTAAAACACCACAAAAATAAAACAAATACAGTTTAAATAAATTTAATTTATCCAAAATGTATTCCGAACTAAATTCAATTGTTGCTTTATTCAACTCTGAACACGTAAGAAGTGCCAAAAATATACTTATCAGCTGAGAAGCACACTCAGCACTCAGTCAGAACACAAAGAGATTTTTTTTTGTGTTAGTAAAGTGCAAGGGGAGGAAGAAGAAGCAGGAGATAATTCAAAGTTAAGAACCTAAGTGGGTTGGCCTTCTCAAATGTCCTCTCTGCAATAGGTAGAATGAACACTAGACTGGGAGGAGTGTCTCAGATCAAATTTACAGCAGGGGCGGGCAACAGCAAAGCCACCAACTATAACAAACACCACAGGAACAGGGTGAATTGAAGGGAGAAAACCAGTTCCAAAAAAACAAATGCCAGCAAATACATAAAATAATTCAGTCATCAAATATATAAAATAATTTGGGCAAAAATTAAAACAATGCAGAACTTTAAACAGTTAAAGTGCCAAGAATTATATTTATTGCCAATTACATTTCCAGACTGTTTGAGAGCACTTAGTCAGAACACAGGGAGTTTCTAACAGTATATCAACAACATGTTATGGGAAGGAAGTATCCTTCCTGTACAGTGTTTTTTTTTTGTCAGGTGATGTTTACAAGTGCTTATTTTTGTCGAGGCTCAGAAGATATACATGTGCAGGTGTATATAATGCTATGAGTAAATGAGAGGTGGATGTAGTTATGTTACAGACCTGGATTTTACTTTGTCTCTGCTTTTATACTGTGGCTCTAAGGAAGTATCAAGCTCTTTTGCTCTGTGGCCCTAGGGCCAACCTTTGGTCAACTGTTGCCCTAGGTTAAAGGGCTCCACAGCACCCCCCATACACACACATACCACCTGATGCCCCCATCCTGGTCTCCTATACCATTCAGATTATTTTTTTCTTCCTTTTTCACACGGTTTGTCTTACTCTTCAGTTTTTCCCATTTTCATTCAATATATTTCAAAGAAACCATTTCTTCACTAACAAATAAATACTGGGGAAACAGCCCCTGCTAGAGTGGCACCCTAGGCGGACACCTAGTTGGCCTACGCCTAAGGCCGGCTGTGTGTGGCCCTACATGGTGAAACAACAAAACATTAAAAGTAGGTGCACATGTTTGGTGATTAGCAATATCTCTAAAAAAATCTTGCAACAAATTCCAGATGTAAAGCTTTCCAAAGGGAAAAAAACATACTTGGGAGTAAACATACAGAAAACAACTGTAATCATTATTAAGATAAGTTTTCATGTGACATCATTAGTTATTACCCCTACTTCTTAAAGGAAGAATGCTCAAAATTTTAAGCTTTTCTAACTCTACTTATAATGGTACATTTCAGGTGAAACATCCGCACAGGGTTAAAATATGCATGCCTTTTTATAAACATCGGAAATACACGAAATAAACTGATACCCAAAGTAGCAATGGATGGACAATACAATGAAAGTCAGTGTCACAATAAAACTCTTCTTTAATAGATCAAGCGATGCAGATAAAACAGTGGTGAATAATGATCAAGCGCTTTCATCCACATAAAAGTGGACTTCATCAGAATGTTGTACATTAACCATGGTCCGTTATTTAAAAACGTTTGGCGCCAATTCCGCCATTTACAAAAATTTAAAAATACATTGTACCATAATAAATAAACTAAAAACGCTGCATGTTTATGTGTACAAATCAATGCAAATGATCTCTGTATATCATTATAAATGTACTAAAAACTTTGCATGTATGTGTGTGCAATCAATGCAAATGATCTCTCGTATGCTCCACATAAAATTCATAACACTGTCACATTCACTATTGCTAACAGTGCTGTAAAATCAACATATTACAATCATTTCTTATATAATTTGTCATAGTTCCATATTTTGTAGAATAAAAATAAAAATGAATACTACATATTTGATCAGTATATGCTAATATACATATAATATGTCATACCTTGTATACAATCAATCAGATAGTATCCCTATCCTATTGCACGTGTGTAACTTCCCTAATCAGTCTAACTACAAGATACAACTAACTATAATATTAACGTAACTCTAGAATGGGCTTTTATGGTAATATATTCATTAAGACAGGGTTCTCTAGCAGAATCGGTCAATATCTGCCAAATTATTTCCTTTTTACTTAGCTGAGCTTTCAGATTACCTCCTCTAGGGTCAACTTTAACCTGATCTACAATCCCAAATTTAAACGAATGTGTACTATCATGT